>NW_026900743.1:1800000-2103201 GCF_033783945.1 Neopsephotus bourkii
CATAAATTACGATTCAGTAAAAAAAAAGTCATTGTATCATTACAAAAAGATCATGGGTAGCACAAAACATAAGCTACAGATCTCTAATTATTAATATAATGTATATAATGGAGGAATTCTGATCAGGTTCTGTTCAGTCTTGCAGTTTCCACACCCAAAAGGGATTTTTACTTAAAGGAGCTCTTTGGAAGACTGACGAAGAATGTTTATTCTGAAAAGGTTCTTTCCACAGTAAGAGGTTGAAGTTCCATTTATGTAATAAAACACATCAAAGTTCATTATAGCCTGTGCAATGACAACCTGGGGTACTGACTGTCATATTTTTTCAGCCCAGATGAAAATTCCGATTACTGCAATGCACTGTGGGAAAAGAATGACAATTATAGGCCTCCAGCAACAACATGGGAGTATAATCTATCGTTTGCTATTGTCTCAAAGGCTGTAATGACTCTTATCTCTACAGGAAATTGGAGAAGCTCATTCCAATTACATAAAGCAATCTCACAAACACTGCTACTTGATTCTAATTGTGAAGTAAAACAGCCAGTTCAAGGCATGTTATCCTAACTAATTATGATTTAAACATATAGAATCATGCAACAATCCAGAGAAAGAGAACATACTCATCAGTGCTGGGTATATCTTACTAATGTAAGCATTACGTTTACAGTACAATGCTTACTCTGAAAATTACACCACCAACCTTTTTCATTTTATAAAGCAGAAGCCAAGGGAAAAATGCTCTTTTGCTTTAATACACTTAAGTCCCTTTGATCCAACCTCACCTACCTAGGGGCTGATTGCAGAATGGAATCTGGATGCCCGCAACAAATGTTTGTATCCTGTGCCAATGTAGGAGGCCTGAGTACTAGATAGGTGCTACCTGGGAAGAGTTAGCGGTGTAAGAGTTTAGAGGAGCATTTAAGAGTTGCCTACAGGATTTTCAGTGTGTGGTGCTGTGGCAGGAGATGCTTGAGCAGGGTTAGCTTGGACAGAGAGATAACCAAGGCTGGTGAGTTCTTATTTCATACTTTGTTTCTGCTGTACCATGCTAATCTCACTGAGGAGAGACCTAGGTAAAAACCACTTGGTATTACTGGTGTAGATCACAGAAAACTGTTTACTAAGAGAAGGGATTTCAAGGAAGAGATGAGGCATTCTACGACATTATTCTCCATTGCTTTTGTGCTCTGTCAAAAGATACTGAACATGTATCTTTGTGGGTGACTGGCTCTTTGCAAACCAAACCATAACTGCAGGTTTTTTTCCTCCTTCTTCGAAGCTGTGCCTGCAACTCTTTAAAGACTGCCTGGCACATGGCCAAAGCCTGACTTATCATTCCTTCCGTGACAAATTACCAATATAGGCAATTTATAATGCCATGTAATTACAGTGATATATAACTCAGGAAGACAAAAAGACAAAAACTAATACTGGGAGTAAAAAAGTTAATTACAAGTCTTCTAAGCAAAATTTGGCCAAAACCAAAGCCCTTCAGAAGTGCAGTACAGACAACAGATCCAGTTTGAAAGAGAGCAGAAGCAAATACCACAAAAGATATCTCAAAATTTTAGTAGCTAGGTCTCATGTCCTAAATATATCAGGGTTACAAGAAATTATACTCAATATAAATGTCAATATTACAACTTAGTTAGACATGTGAGCAAATACCACTCCTCAAAACCAAAGGTAAGCCAAACTATCCAAAATCTAGTAAAGGAAAAAGAAAAAAAAAAGTTTTACAGATTTAAGTTTCTTAATAAAGAAAAATTTCAGAATTATTTAGGAAACTCTCATTTATGAGGAAAAGGCCATTTTCCATTGAAAATGTATAAAAATAAAATGTCAAACAGTTTCAGAACTGTTGCCAAGAAATTATTAGACTGTGAGGAGAAATTTTTTGAGATAAGGACATCACATGTAGTAGATGTAACATTGTAATTCTAGGCTGGTATGTTTCTGAGCTTTAAAGATGGCTACCAGTTCTCTTAGTTGCATACAGAAAAATACAGCTTACACTCTAAAGTTTCCAATTTTAGCCCCAAAACTCAATTATGACCCAAATTCTTGAGCATGAAAGGTCAAGATTTAAAAATCTCTATAAGAAATTCCTATTACCTCTGACCAATTTTATGACAAAATACATTCTGCAGCTGTTAAACACTCATCAATGGTGTTCTTTTACTTAATCATCTGTAGAGTCAGAAATGTCTTACCAGAACTACACTGTAGTCAGTATCATTATTTTCATTTATATGCTGCTTTAGACTATAATACCACTAATGAATTAAGAGTATTCTTGCAACAGTAATTCATGAATCTTCCATAGATTATTTTGTAAGCAGCTTTCAAAATTGGCTTTTATGATTATGTCATGCAAAATCTGCTTTCTCTCACAGAAGATAACTGAATAATGGTGGATTTTTTTTACTTTTTGAAGAAGCAAGTCAGCTTGGGCTGTCAAACCAACTCTACAATACGCATCAAATCATGCTTTTAAATGAACATTATTATTCTTCTTCCAGCTATACTTACTGCAATGTGTCCAACTTTACTGACACTTTATTTGGCTCTGGAATCAAGAGGATCAGCTTTGTTAGTGGGATTACATCAGGGAATTCAGTCAAGTCATTGCAGGCATGAGTCTGACCTACTGAAAAACTGTTTTCTATTTACTTTTTCCAAAGTCTCTTCAGGAACCTTTGAAAACTCATGGTGCGTAGGTGAAGAAGCTTGATCTTAAAGAAACTAGAGGGCCTATCCTTCCTAACCAGTACCAAAGGACATTTCTCTGTACTCCAGACAGCTTGATCTCAAGGACTGAGAACAACAAAAATTGCTATCCTTTTGAACTACATTTTAGCATCTTCATTCTTTTTGGTGTGGACAAGGGGAAAAAGCATCTTACCGTCACTGTTGACGCAGATGACAACAGGAACCTGCGTACCAGGGCCACATGGCTTCTCATTGTCAGGAATGCACTCCTCCAGCCCCACAATTCTCCAGTCGTAGCAGGAGGGCTCTTCACACGGGATGGCTTCCAGTAGGTGAGGGCAGTTTCCTGTTCCTCCGGTAGGCTCATTCGTGATGTGCCGTTTCCTTAGCTTAAAGCCTGAAACGTCCAAGAAAATACAAAGGGTGGAATAATTCAATTCTAAATCCAAAGTGAAGAGATTTTGATCTATCTACACCTGAATGAACGGTTCTGCTTCTCTTCTGTGTAAAAGGTATCACAGCACACCACCGCATTTTAAATAACTGGGCAGAAAACTCTAAAGTGAGAGTCAGAGAAGTAAAACTTAACAAGGGAATCAAAACTTCTGAGCTCATTCAGTAAGCTTTGCCTTTAATCCCTGTTTATCCTAAGTCTCATGTACTCCACAACGCAGAAAGTCTGTGGTCCTGTGCATTACTCTTGAGGATCCACCTCATCTAACAAACCTTGACTAGACTGCTGGGCTGCCATTTCTCAAGTATGTTGTTCGTTTTCTTCTCAGGTATCTTCCAATATGGATTGACTATCAAGTGAAATCACCTTATAAACACCACCCCCCGCAAAAAAAAAAAAAAAAAAAAAAAAAAAGAAATACTAGATTGACAGGAAGGCAAGGAAACACATCCTGCTAAAACTGGGAGTGCCTGTACAACTTTTACATCATTCTCTCAGAAAAACGGTCAATGCAATTATAAAATAAAATATAAAAATCCCATATAAGAGGAAAACATTGGCAGTGGGGAGAAGATCCCTGCTCATGTGTTCAGGAATGAAGATTTGCATGAAGTACATCCTGTTTCCACTACACAGGTGTCCAAAACAGTCTCATAAACCTAAACACTGACCCTGAAAATGTAGTAAAACTTTTAGTGATGTAACAGCAACAGACATAACAGACTACTTGACAGCTGTACTCAGAGAAGACTTAATCCAATAGGCTTACATACTGAACTGCTTTTTCCTACTTGAATTGTTCAAGGTTGGGTCCCACTACTATGAAACAGCATTATAAAACTTGTGTTATTGCTGCCCAGACTGGTGTAGCTAGCAATATACAAGGAACAAGAAGCTAAAGTGATAATTACAGTTCCTCCTTCAAGTGGATGTATGTGGCTGCCCTTTCTTATGAGTGTTTTTAATCAAGGAACCAAGTCTGTATGCTCAGCTTTTGTCAGATAATCACATCACAGCAATGACTAGGTCATTTTTTCTCATTTACAGCCAGAAACATACGGACTTGCTACATTAAATCCTTGTCACTGTATTCTTGATTTCCTATTTTGATGTCAGGTTACTACAATCTGTTCTGCATAGGAGTTAACTGTAAAACATGTGAAAATTGAAACCAGCATATGTCATCAGTAAAACAGTGTCACCTATCAACAGCAAATAGTCCCAGCTTTTTGCCAGATCATGCTTTACAGTCTACTACCGATGAATTCTTAAGCTATTACTGAACATTAAATCTTTGAGTGACTTGGACAGTGTACCTTAAAGGCTGCTTCTGTCCTCCTTTTCAAACAGTGCCAGAATTGTGATTTCAAAACATAGAAACTGTCCTGTTCATCTTGAGAGGAAGGTCTAAAACTGGAATTGACCTGTAATAACCCAAATTATACTATACTAAATAACCCAAATAACCTTGAGAACCTAGTAACAAGCCTACATTTTTGCCATTTGGTGAAGCAGTAACGCTAAATATAGTCCTATAATTGAATGACTTTTTTTTTTTATGCTCAAAGGCACTGGATATGCCCTTCTTGGCACAAAATTTAGTATACTTGCATGGCCAGAGGTGCCTAGTGTCTTAGGAACACAAAATAATTAAAAGGCTTCACTGAAATTTACATACCCTTTTTGGCCTGAGGCTCATCACAGCTTTCATAGGTGCATGGTCCCCAAGCTGACCATGCTGAGGTCTCACACTCTGTAGGACAGGGGATACTGCACAACTGAGAAGTGCTGGGAAGAGGTCCTGTACACAGCCTACGGTCTACTGGCCTCGAGGCTGTCAAAACAAAGTCAACACATTTCTCACATGCCACAATCCTCAGCATTAAGTGAACAAAACCATACTTCATTCAGAAAGGCTAATATATAATCATTTTGTGTACAGTTCTGGTGTCCTCAACATAAAAAAGACATGGATCTGTTGGAACAAGTCCAGAGGAGGGCCACGAGAATGATCAGGGGACTGGAGCACCTCCCATATGAAGATAGGCTGAGAAAGTTGGGGCTGTTCAGCCTGAAGAAGAGAAGGCTCCGTGGAGACCTTATAGCAGCCTTCCAGTATCTGAAGAGGGCATACAGGGATGCTGGGGATGGACTCTTCATTAGGGACTGTAGTGGTAGGACAAGGGGTAAAGGGTTAAAACTTAAACAGGGGAAGTTTAGATTGGATATAAGGAGGAAATTCTTTCCTGTTAGGGTGGTGAGGCATTGGAATGGGTTGTCCAAGGAGGTTGTGAATGCTCCATCCCTGGGGTGTTCAAGGCCAGGTTGGACGAGGCCTTGGGTGATATGGTTTAGAGCAAGGTGTCCCTCCCCATGGCAGGGGGGTTGGAACTTGATGATCTTAAGGCCCTTTCCAACCCTAACTATTCTATGATTCTAAGTGATGGAAAAATGCCTGTCTTGAAAACAAAGAAACAGAAGTCAGTTTACCCTCTGCATGAACAGAGCCAAATCCGATTACATGTAGTCAGGAAGACTAGGTATTGCAGCACCCTCTCAGACATGGTCCTTTCATTTAATGGATAGATTATGTTACTACAACAGTTGTTCATATTATGCTTTCTGTAAATCGATGTCCTGCTGTCTTATTATGTCTTCACTTAAGAAACTGAACAAAAAGCTATATAAATCCCTTTGCTCCTATATGATACTATAACTTCAAAAGGCTGGTTAACTAATATTTAGAAGATTATATTTAAGCTATAAACTGAAACAAGGTTAAAATTATGACAAAATTTTAGTGGGTTTTTTTATTCTAAAGACCTTCAAGTGCATACTCAGCAGTAAGATTTGTGCAGTAACAGCATTAGCTCAAGAAAGTTTTAGATACGTATATGTTTTGCATATAATATAAAAATATATACATAATATATATAAAATAATTAAAACAAGACAAATGAAAGTATTCTCAAACTAAAAAAACACGTGAAGGCAGATTATTCTGTTATTTAAGGATCAGTAAGCCCTTGAACAGATCAAAATCACCCTTCTTCCATATTTCACTCTTTTGAATTCCCAGGTTACACAGAAAATAGGCCAACTCTATAAGGTGCTACAGTAAGGCACAAAACTGTAAACCAAAATGTACCATTTCATTATAAGCAAGATTTTAATTCTTTTTCAGAATATAGGACTTGACAAATTATCACACTAAGAAGAGAATAACTGCTAGAAGGCAAACTTAAGTCTGCCATGTGAATTCATTTTGGTGGATTGAAGAGATGTGGTTCTTTAACTTAAACCACTCTCATCCCATTCCCTCAGCATTCTTTTTCCACAGGAAATATTAATTTATTGCCAACACTAAAAATAATCTCTTTTGATTAAAAGAGCTCTCTGATGAAACATATTCTGAAATAAGTTCAGGATATGGCAAAATAGCCACCTGAAAGATGAGATCAATAACCACAGATAAAACATTAAACGTTAGGCTGGAAAAGTATGGTCACATTTGTAGATGGATGTCTGTCTTTACATTCAGACTTTTTAAGTAGATGATCCATCCAGTTACAGAAGGATTAGTAAATTTTCACTTTTTAAAGGGGAAAGGAAATGAAAAAACTCATCAAGCTATTGTGGTTTCCCATGCTGCCTCCTTTGGCATGGTTTTACACTCTGTTGCTCCACATAATGAAAGCATGAAGATGGCAGAAAGTCATTCAACATTACCGCCTCCAGATCACCAATCTCTTAACACAAAATAATACAGGAACAAACATGCCAACATTTACATAATGCTATGCTAGAATTAAATTTTATGACAGAAGACTGAATTTTACAATATGTTTGACATGAGCACATAATGTGCATGATAATCATCATAATATGCATATCTTGTGTAGAACATTGATGTAAACAAACATAATTTGCCTGTAACTGAATTTCTATTGAATAGTTTCTAATAAAAAAAAACCCAAACCAAAACAAACCAAAAAAAAAAGCGCCCTGTAAGTAATTGCTAAACATACTTTTTTAACCTTGATTTAATCAGGGAATTGCTAAAGTGAGACAGTTGAAATTAAGAGTCAATTACACCCCTGAGACACAGCCTTGCTTCAGGGAACAGAGAAAGTGTTCTGAGAAATGCTGCGCTTCATTTCCAGCCTGCATCAGGATAAAGCATTTACCATCACATTAGTTCATGGGATGTTCCTCAGAAAAAATAACAAAGACCTTTCGTCAAGAAGCTTTAAGGAGCAGATTTCCATACCACGGACAGGACATTCCATATCTCAACCAGATTTTTTTGAAGAGTCTGCAATAGAAGGTACTACTGCAGTGCTGTTGGAATCCACTTGACTTCAATCTAAATTTGTGATGGTCCTGAAATTAATTTTGAAATATGAGGAACTGTGATTGTGCGTGGCTTTAAAGAGGGCAACTTAAGTAACAGGAACACTTTCTCAGTTTTTTGGAGGTATCTGTCCAGTAAGAATTCCAGGTCTTGTCAGCAAAAATTTTTAAACAAACTTACCATGAAACTACTGAAAACATCTGCCTTTTCCATCACTCAGTAGAGTGTATGAGAAAAAAAGAAGTACTTTAGGAACAGGTAAATGGTTATCAATAAACCTCTCAATATGTCAAAATGTTTCCGAAATGCTGTTCTTAGAACATAAGTGATGTACAACTGTCTGCTAACATATCTGTTATATACTGCTTCTAAAACAAAACAATTCAACAGTAGGACAGCTGAGTTATATTCCATATCATTAAAAGATATTTACATCACTGAACACTCAGGGTGTATTTCACCCAGGATTACTCAGAATTCTTTCTTTGAGATGACAGTAAAATAAGAAAACTTGCCTGGGTATCTGATGAACATCTCGCTCCCATAAATTTAAATGGATTTCTTTCATAAGCAAAACAGTATAAACGACCTCAGCTTTTACTGCTTATTGTTTAGCAAAGATGATTTGAGAGAAGATGATGCTGGATGGAGAAATTTACAATTTAAAACCTTGTCTTATCTCTGTGCTTTCATACTCTCTTGTGGCAGCAGTAAAGATTGTTCTTTATTCCTTGGCAGTGATACTGAATGCTGATTAGAGTGTACGTAGTATTACAAGCTCTGTGTCGAATTTGACCAACTCAGAGGACAAAAGTTGAAAGAAAAGTAAATGCATTTTGACAATCTCTCTTTCTCCTTCACTCTAACTAAAAAAATTACTCAGTTTTAAATGAATTTCAGCTTTCAGGTAGTGACCTAAAAACTAAAATGAAATTCAATCACCCTGTCATCAAATCATCTACTGTATTTTGAAATTATATCTGAATATATTTTATACACAAATGACTGCATTTGAAAAAGAACCAAAAAAAACCACCCACAGTTCAGATACATTTGCTACATTTATTGAGGTTTCAACCCATTCTTCTCCAGGAGCCCTCAAAAGACTAGTGCCCAGTAATGACCAGACTAGCAAAGAGACTGAATTTGTACATGGCTGCACCAGCATAAGCCGACACAACTTCATAGTCCTGGTCATTTGCCACACAGGTTTCACAGCAAACAGAAGGAAATTCCTTAAACTGAAATACACCCCAAAAAAAAGCAAGAAAACGCCAAGCCCAAAACACATTATGACCAACAACAAAGGAATATACATTCTTCCCTCATTTTCTATAATGATGAATGTTGTCGCCCAAAACCAGCCCATAATTCAGGACCTGATCCTGTAAGCAACTGCACAACTCCATGCATATAAGCAGTTCCTCTGTGTTTAACAGGGCATCGAGTGTGTGTTTGCAGATGTAGAATAAAATTTCACCAATAAAGGAACTTTCATCCTACCATCCTTCTACATCAAGGGCTTTAAAGGTACTTGGAAAAAGATGATACAACCTACCTCATAGACTTACTTTCCTCTAAAGTACTTACTTGCTTCTAATTTTGTGACTAAGCCAGTTAAATAGGTGAATAAAGATGAAACAATTTAAGTCAGTGGCAAGTAAACGGCAAAATGACAGTGGCATCCAGGAATCTGGATTGTTAGCTGACTAATTACTACACCAAATGCTCCCTCTTCTTCCTCAAGTCTAAATTTATGAATTCTGACAGGAGATAATATGGACACAGATGGTTCAGCTAAGTATTAAAAGTTAAAATTCTTACTTGAGCCCTAACTCAGTGTTTTAAATCTGCAGAAGGGACTGGAAGTAGCAGCTGTGATGAACGCAATGAAGCAATTCCCAGTGTTCAGAGTCGAGAGGAAAATCAGTCACTTGCTAAAATGGTTCAGTAGCAAGAGCAGGGAACTGGCCTAGCTGTCTCATTAGTTTGAGTTTAGACCTGTCACTTTCAAACTGATCTGAAATTTCCTGAGAATGTACAAATCCTTCAAACTATCTCACAGCTACATAACCACATTAATTATGCACATACAGCCAACATAGGTCCTCTGAAAGGGATGGTGCCTCCTTTGCATGCTTCTGATTGAAAGGCCAGGTCAGAGGCCTTAATTTACCTACCTGTTATTTCAAAAGTGATCGATAGCAGAGGTGCAGCACTAGCCTTCGACTTGCTCTGTGACTGACTTTCTGAAATAACAGGGAAACGCCACTGTGAGTATATGAGAATGGAGGTCTTTGAAGCAGCCTTACCAAGAAAGCATTCACTACAACCAACAGCAAACTACACTGAAATAAAGGCGTTTCCCCACAGCTAAAACTGGTAGGCGTTTCCCCTGGCTTTTTCCCATCCTCAAATTACTCACAGTTTCCAAATGGTATTTGTTTTAGAGGCACTGATTTGTTCATTCTTAGGAGGCCCTTGACAGCAGCTCTTACACCCAAATCCAGGATGGGAGAGGAAAGAGGGAGGATGAAGGGAGAGGCAGCTTTTCTGAAGATCTGTCCCCTAATATGGAAACACCCCAGAGCTCCTTTTTAAACTACGACCCACTTCACCCCTTCTTTGAGCTCCTGAAATTGTTCTCATGTTTATGCATTCAAAGACTAGTTACATTTTAATCAGCTTTCCAGGGCCTGCAGAGATTACCTCCTGATGGGTTCCATGTATTCCTGTCACAGTCTGATAAGAGCAGATTTCACACCCGCCTAAACTGGCGAGACTTCACAGCCTACCAAAATCCTAATCATCATTCTGAACAGTAAGCTGCCACTGATTTTATTGTTACATCTCCTTAGCTGGAAGGCTTTACTCCTTTACTTCTTCACTGGGGCATCTAAACTTTGTTCAGCAGAGGAGATTTACTAAAAGCCCTTGGGCAGCTGATTTGCATTATATGAAGAGGCTTGGAAGCTGCTTCTTTAATAAATACAGATGCAGGGCTCATGAGCACGCAAGTCACACCCTACTGATCCAAAGTCACACTGAAATGGATGTTGGCATTAATATTTCCCACAAACTCTACCTCTATGACAAGTTTGAGAGTATCCTTAACCTTCCTGCCCCTTTATTCTGGTCTCGTGAGACCTCACTTGGAGTACTGTGTGCAGTTCTGGTGTCGTCAACATAAAAAAGACATGGATCTGTTGGAACAAGTCCAGAGGAGGACCACGAGGATGATAAGCGGACTGGAGCACCTCCCGTATGAAGATAGGCTGAGAAAGTTGGGGCTGTTGAGCCTGAAGAAGAGAAGGCTGCGTGGAGACCTCATAGCAGCCTTCCAGTATCTGAAGGGGACATATAGGGATGCTGGGGAGGGACTCTTCATTAGGGACTGCAGTGACAGGACAAGGGGTAATGGGTTAAAACTTAAACAGGGGAAGTTTAGATTGGATATAAGGAGGAAATTCTTTCCTGTTAGGGTGGTGAGGCACTGGAATAGGTTGTCCCAGGAGGTTGTGAATGCTCCATCCCTGGCAGTGTTCAAGGCCAGGTTGGACGGGGGTGATATGGTTTAGAGCAAGGTGTCCCTGGCCATGGCAGGGAGGTTGGAACTTGATGATCTTAAGGTCCTTTCCAACCCTAACTATTCTATGATTCTATGATTCTACAGCAGAAACCTCCGTAGCCTGCAGTCTGGTCAGCTCTGCTCTAAATGTTGTATCACATGACTTGCATAATGATAACACTTTTCCTGAAGTATGTGGCTGTATATTAATGTGTGCTTGTATGAAACAGCTACTGAAGTTAAAATTTAATAATGCAAGCTAAATGCATTTACTGATTTCTAGATCTCCAGTGCTGCACTAATATGCAGAAGTAAACATTACATAAAATACTTAAGTGTTATTCTTAAGTACATATATTACCAAATGAATTAAAGATTTCATCTTCTAAGCTATCCTCTCTTTGCTTAAGTTGCTGTACCAGCTGGTAAGAGTGACAGGGAATAATCTCCTCTCTCTTTCAGTTAGGGAAACAAACCCATGAAATTATATTGGCTTGAAGTCCTGAAAGCAACTTATAAACTTGACTGAATCAAAAAAGAGAAGAAGAAAATAAATAATAATTAAAAAATAATAATAATAATCCCCAAGAGTTAAACCTGGTCATATTTCTGTGTATTTCTATATCGAGCTTACATGACAGAATTGACATATTCCATCTGCACATCAAACCACACAAGTTCATCACCCAGCTTAAGGATACACAGGAAATTTACAGTAGAGGAAGAAACAGAATCTAGGATTTCCAACTCACCTTCTCATGCTCTTTCTTATTGAGATATATCCTTCACATAAGACAATATTTTTCAATAGATACTAAGAAATAGCAATTTTTAGCAAAGAATCAATATTTGCGCATAGAGACTAAAATCTCTGCTACTGCAATTAAGTATTTTCATCTGAACAAGAAAATAACAGAAACCTGCAAGGTAAAAAGGCACTGATGATAGAGAACAATGGCTGTCAAGGAGCTCTGGAATGCTGAAGTGCTATGATTTCACACTAATGCAAAGGCAAGTGAATCAAATTTACCTTCTTTTTCCTTAAGGGTACTTAAATAGGAGAGGAGATTTTCATTCGCTTGTACGCAGTACACTTCCCGCGTTTGAATGCCACCTCCACACAGTGCCGTCTGATTTCCTCGCCTCTTGTCCTGCTGGCTGAGGAGAGGATCGACACGGCATTCTGTCCACTCTGTGGTGCGCCAACCATACCTGGATCAAAATCAGTTAATTTGGTCTTTAGAAATCATGAATCCATTTTATACAGCATTAAGTTATAAAAGCTGAAACACCTTACCAGCTTTATTAATTTCCTAAATAACCTGAGTCCCAAAATTTCCTGTACCCAGGGATGCATTAAGTCTAATATTTTATGTGAGTTGAAACTTTTCCTCTGTTATTTCACTTTTGAAATCATTACTTTTTAGACAGATCTTTTCTGTTCAATTCCTGAAACATACTGCACACATAAGTATTTTACTGGAGGGAAGAAAAGCTTGATATACAGAGACATACAGTCCATGTTCAGACAAGCTAACTTTCAGTGTTGTGACACTCAGCATTTGCTTAGAGCTAGACAGATCATATGAACCAAAGCCAAAATATCAAAAGAAGTGTGCATGCTGAGAAACACAAGAGCCAGAAAAGGAGAGGGGAAAAAAACCCACAAACACCCTCCCCAAACAACCCCAAAGCTTCTTGCTTATCTTTGATAAGGTACAAAGAAGTTTCTCCTGAAAATCAAGGTAAAACTATCATTGTATTTTTTTATTATTACTTCAGAAAAGCCTTTCAGTAAGTTCCTTTTTCACTAGTAAGAGAAAGATGGCTATGCAATACTGAGGCATGCCTGCTGTGTACTGATGAATGAGAAGCTGTGAGCTTTCTAGTCAGTGAACACACACGAAATATCTGTGACTCCTAGTTAAAACCCAGTCAGGATTACAAACTGAAAGAAATGACACAGAATTTTCTGCCCAACAAGCCCTTTAAGGCTAAAGCAAGCAAACTGCTTCCTAATGTGGCTGGAGATGGAGAAAGATGACATTTCAGATCTTAAATGAAAAATATGTACTACAGCCTAAGATGCTTAACATCAAATTCCCCAGACTCTCTTCTCAGTCTGATAAAGAAAAAGCACAGTTGGGACTGAAATTTTAATCTCGATTAGTTGATAAGGATTACAGCAATTTCTTGAATCAAAAAGTGCTTGCTGTCATTTCTCCTAAACTTTAAACAGAGTTAATTTATTTACTGTTACTGTTAGCCTCTCCCACTTGCCATTTGGGGTCCAGTCTTGCCTTTGTTAGGCTGAATACAAGTTTCACTAAAAAAGTCTGCTTGCTAAATAGATATTTATCTCCTCTTTCCTATGTTCAGCATTTTGTCTGCAAATATACAACTGCTCCAGAAAGCAATGATCCTGGTAGAAATGTTATGCAGGGAAAAGATCACTAACAAATTAATACAATTAATTTATTATGGTCTTGACTGAGCCTGCATATCCACAAATGTTCTTTTTCAAAAGTTAACATTAATGAAAAAATATGCATGTGTTATTTCTCCTGTCTTTAGAGAAGGAAGTGATTTCATTATAATAGCAGATACTTGTAGACTTCAGGCTTTTAAGAAGAGCACTGAATAAGCAAAGGATAAAATAAAATCAAACATATTATTTCTTTAATAATTATTTGGTTGATATTCCATCATAAACCCTGTGCACTTAATGGAAATTCTTCGTTTTAATATAGGGAGAACTGAAAAAAGCCAACTTACGTAATGCATGGTGCCACACCATCTCCTTGAGAAACACACTCCTCTGTTTCTTCTAGTTGTGGGCACTCACTTTCACTGCCAATAGGAAGTTGTTTAATGGTCCGTGATCTTGTACGATTCCCTTTAGGGGTAGTCATGTCAAAGCAGGTTTTGGAGCAGGGTGTCCATTCTGACCACTCTGACACCTGGCACTCCTTCGTGATCACACAGGACTGGAACGTAATGGGCAACTTGTCTTGTTTGCAGAAGCTGCAATATGAGAGCATTACAATTTTCAGCACACATATTCACAGTCATGAACTCCTACAGAAAAGTGATGTCCATTGCAACATGCAAAATCAGTAAATATTTGTAAAATCGTTAAATTCCAGTCCACATATATTTAATCTCCAAATTTAGGCAAAAGGGCTTTTGGTTAAAGTGACTCAAAACCATTACATAAGATTTGTTAGAATTAGAAATGACCAGTATTGCCATATCTGTGATCAAAATTAAAACAAGTCTTCATACGTATCTAGAAGTCCAAAGAGGAAATAAACCAATTTTTCACCACTCACCTTTTATTTTTAGGTATACTCAATCATTTTTCTTGAAACAAAAGGAAAGTGAAGGATCAATAACAGATATGGCTATACAAAGGTTTTGAACAGAACCAAGTGCATTATGTCTTCTTCTCATCTCCAGACTACAAGCTGTTTAAAAATGCAATGTCAAATACATTGAATACTCAGTCACTGATAATTTGCTTTGTTAACAGCTCTATATTGCCACAGTGATGCCTCATGGTCTAAAAGGGGAACATCTCCTCATTGATATTAGAGCCTTCCCTACTACGTTGAATCCATGGCCTTAAATTCCTGCTACTCATTAAGGCCGTCATTTAATCTCCATTCTCCATCCGACTGCTTCATTCACGTGCTATATAAGCTGTCAGCAAGATATTCTCCCTCTAAGTGCCTCTGCATTTTTAAATGGCATATTGCAACTAGAAACCAACATTCCTATTTTAAAGTTTGATTCACAATAGGATAATGAGCAATACAGAATCTAAACTACAATTAAAGTGATCATAACTTTAACTTTTTATTATAATTACAACATAAAATATATCTATTGTGTCTGTTTGGGAATAAAATTCTCACTTCTGCAGTAAACAGGCAGGATAAAGATTTACTGGCACTGCAGATGGCACAATGAAACGTTCTGTTCCATATCAGTCCTATAAAAAACACAACAAAGGCTCATTTTTTTTTCCTTGTAATAGAATACAAAATAATACAGAACAATGAATATTTACAACAATTTTGATGCTACACAAAATTTTTCCCTACTCATATATGCAACAACATGCTGAACTGCTATTAACAATATTTTGTAATACTAGAAGTAGTGATACTTGATAAGGCTAATAGGAGATTTAAGAACACATTTCTATATAGAAGAGACAGTACAATTATATAACTTGCTAACAGAAGATCCTGGTTGCGGAGACAGACAGTATCAGCAGGTTCACAAAGAGGTTAGACAAATCTGTGGGCAATAGATCTGTATAGTGATACTAAAATGACTAGGCAGTCATATACTAGTCACCATCCCTAATACACTGACTTTGGATACTAGAGAAATACAAAGGGAGTGGACTGCAAAAGCCAGCCAAGCCTCATATGCTTGGTCTTTAAATAAAATCTCCCGTTACCACTGCTGGAGACAATAGACTGGAGACACTGCTGGGCTTGACAGAACATAGGAGATTACTCAGTGGGGGATTTCTTACATCCTTATTATGTGAAAGATAAGGGGGTACAGGAGAAACCCTAACACATGATAGACAGCATTTATTCTGCTTAAAGACAGAACCTATGCCCTGTTTGGGGTGAGAAACACTCAAAGCTTTTTAGAACACTGTTCTTTAATAATGGAGTCTTTTCACGTTCATGTAGCCCCACCTGGCACAGAACTACAGTATTGTCCAATTCAATATAGCACTTTCTGTACCTTTGACAGAACATATAGGCTCATTCATCCCCACAAAGACACACATTTTAATGACTGGAAAAAAGATCTATTACTCATGGATTCTAACATGGGCAGTATTTGCAAATCGTTCTGGATAACAGATGACACACATATCATCACCTCCCAAGTTCCTTTCCAAAGTGACTCCTTTGAGAGCAGAAAATACCAGCCTCTTCACTCATATCGTGACTGAGGCCAAGTTTAATTACAGGCACATGTTGCCAGGGAACACAGACAAAATTGCCACCACAAAGTAGCTTCAGTGCGGAGTGAAGAGATCAATTAGTGATGCGTAATACTCTATCGGCTTTGTATGTGCCTCAGAACTAATTTGGGAGACATGCCACATGAGAATGACTAATATTCAGAAGTTGTTTTACTAAATAAATTAAAAAAATCTTTCTTCAATGAAGCTGCTTTCAACCTGCCTCTGTCCCCTAATTGCCATGAATCCTAAAGGTGTCCCTGGCTGTGATTCCCACACAGGTCCATGCAAAAATTGTTTCTTTCCCTGGTAAGTGAAAACTCCACCACAACACAAAAGGGTGCAAGTTTTTTTGGGTGAGTGATACGTAAGAGAAAGGAGACCTTGAGCTCCAACTGAGCTCAAATCTAATGAACTTACCACTAAAAAAAAAACCAACAACAAAAACCAGAAATATTAAGAGCTAGTTAAACTGCATAAGAATTTTTTATCACAAATTTTCTGAACAAATGGAAAAAAAAACAGAGCCCATGTCCTGGAAAAAAAAACAACAAACACTTTTCTAAACCCATAATTGAAAAAAACTCTTTAATAGAAAGTTTTCAATCAACTCCATTAAAAATCAAGGCCATCCCTGCAAACTAATGATATATCTCTATTTTTAAAGATATAGTTACTTACAGACCTTATAGCAGTCTCCCAGTACCTAAAGGCGGCCTACAAGAAAGCTGGAGATGGACTTTTTACAGGGCCTTGTGATAAGGCAAGGGGTGATGGCTTTAAACTGACAGATGGTAGATTTAGGTATCTGAAAGAAATTCCTTACTGTGAGGGTGGTGAGGCACTGGCACAGGTTGCCCAGAGAAGCTATGAATGCCCCAGCCCGAGCAGTGTTCAAGACCAGGTTGGACAAGGCTTTGAGCAACCTGGTCTGGTGGAAGGTGCCCTTGCCCATGGCAGGGGAGGTGGAACTAGATGATCTTTAAGGTCCCTTGCAAACCTCATCATCCTATGATTCTATGATTCCTGAAAGATCCCAGGCACTTACAAGTCAAGTACGCCAACAGGCATTACTGCAGCTTTAGGTAACAAATTTTCATTTCACAGATCCTTAAACTCCAATTGCTACATATGTTAAAAGGCCTCTTGAAGATTTTTTTGCTTTTCAGTTCCCCTAATAATCCTGAATGCCATAATGCTGAATTCTTCTTCTGGGTCATAATGTCAAATGTTTTTTAAAATTTAGACATAGATTTGTTGACAGGACTTGGATGAAGAGTTATTTGGTCAATGGCATAGATTCAGCAGGCTTCCACCTCATGCTCATTTCACTTTTTATTAAAACCTGTTGTTGATATACCTTATATAATTAGAATGGTCATTTTATCTTTTTTTATATTAATTATTTCCATATGCGGGCATGAAGAAGATCCAGTAATAACTGTACCATGCTAATAATCTCATTATTTATTTATGACCGTAGATAGAATTAAAGCATTAAAGCATGTTAAAGCATTCCTTCCAATATTTACTCATAGAATTAATCAATTTAAAATGAAATATAAATCAATTAATTTCTTAAGTTCCTGTAACGAGATCATAAATCATACTAGAGAGATAAACAAGAGGCAAAGTGAGTTATCCATTTGTTTTTTTGCTTGCTTATTAAAACCATGCAGCACTTGTAGTATTACGCAAATACTGACAAATAACCAATACCATTGTAAGTCACCAGCAAACAATCTCTTTACTGTTATACATAGTCATATTATTTTCGTGAGAGGGCAGAGACAGTTGCAATTAGCAAAAAAGTGTCAGACAAGCAAATTCTTTTAACACATGGTTTTCTTTAAACAAGTTGAAGAAACTAATTGCAAATGGCCATTATCAAGTTTTCCAACATAGTTGATTCTATGGTTCTGTGTTGCAGGGAACAGACGTGTTGCATTCCAGGTCAAGTAGGGACTAGGGAAGCATCACATTTAAACTCCCAGTACCACAAATCTCTACAAACAAGACCCATTTAAAACTCTCCAGATAAATAAAAGATTATGGAAGTGCTTCAATCTCTTTGAAGGTAATAAAGTAGCTTCCAGAACAGATTACAAATCCTTTCCCTCACTTCCACCTTCCCCTATCCCAAGTGTATCTATACCTGTTACCTGCAACTAAAACAATTTATACTTAATTTCATCTGGCATCTCTACGTATCCCCCTCTCCCAGAAAATTTTTTGAAACAATGGATGTGATGTTTCAAAGTCCCCTCTCATGTTTCAAAGATATTTTTTCTTCCTTTTTTACTCTTGACACCTTTAAAATATTTGCAAAAGATTTTGAAACTTTATCTAACCAAGAGAAAGAGATGTTTCTCACACCTTTCAGTGCAGATTACTATATATAAACAGATATTAATAATTAAACATACTAATACTAAACTGTATAAAAATTAAGTAATGCTGTACATATGTACTACATTAGCTGAGAAGGTCTGTCACATTTCCTTCAAAAGTCTGATCCTAGAAACTCCATAGATTGATTCCCAGTTAAAACCGTGGACTGTCTGTTACATAAAATAGTGTCTTCTGTGTGTTACTGATTTGGTCTGAAAAAAATAGTTTAATCAAAGCTTAATTTCATGTAAATCACTCTCTACATTTTGACGGACTTCTGCACCTGACTTAGTTACCCAAAGTTGGATGAATCTTCTCGCAAGAGAAAAAGCAAATGGGCAGGTAACAAATCAGAAGATAGAACCATAGAATAGTTAGTGCTGGAAAGGACCTTAAGATCATCAAGTTCAAACCCCCCTGCCATGGGCAGGGACACCTCGCTCTAAACCATATCACCCAAGTCCTCGTCCAACCTGACCTTGAACACCGCCAGAGATGGATCATTCACAAACCTCCCTGGGCAACCTATTCCAGTGCCTCACCACCCTAAAAGGAAAGAATTTCCTCCTTATATCCAATCTAAACTTCCCCTGTTTAAGTTTTAACTCGTTACCCGTTGTCCTATCACTACAGTCCCTAACGAAGAGTCCCTCCCCAGCATCCCTATAGGCCCCCTTCAGAAACTGGAAGGCTGCTATAAGGTCTCATTTCATGATACTGCACAACCCACTGGTAGTTCTGCATCAAAATTCTCCATTCTCTGTGTCCCTTCAGTAACATTTAAGTATACACTATATGCAAAGTTAGCCATTCAGAAAGTGCAGGGAGTACACAAATAAGTCCTCACTATCAGTCTATACAGTTCTATACAGGTAATTCCTTGGAAAGCTCAAAGAATTTATATTACTTGTGTTAAAATGCTGTTATAAGTCAATACAGCAGACTGGATACAAGAAGAGGTAGCACAAGGATAACATGTAAAGCCTGCAGGAATGTGCTCTCAATTATTAAATACACTCAAACAACAGTGTCCTGAGCGTCAGTCTTTTGGCAGGGAGCATTATACAATATGAAGTAATGCTGTAGTTTGAGAAAGTACCATTTCAGACAATAGTAGATAATAGCGTGGAACTCAAGGTATAAGCACATCTAAGCACATAGATGACATAGTGGAAAGAGAAGGCAATTCCAAGCAAAATAAAACATCACAGGAGACAAACGATCCCTGTTGCTACTAAGCCAACATCAAATCTATTCCTCAACCTCAAAAACTCAGATTTGATACACGAAATAAAGAAAAAGGCAGCAATGTTTCAAAGGGCAAAATACAAGCAAAATTGCTGCTCAGTCTCTTGTGGGCGTGTGGGTAGGAATTTGTGTCTACACACGTTCCATAGCCTCATGTTTGCTCTTACAGCAATAAATAAAAAATAAGTATTACTTTGGACAGAAAAGTTTCCCATGAGGATTTCAAAGTAATTTATGGGATAATTATAGTCACATAGTTACATAGAGAGTGAAGCTGGAGCAGATAGCATCATAGTACCTTTGTACAAATGAGCAAGCTGTGCAGCTGAAAGCAGTCTCTTCTTTGGAAGATGAGCTTTTTAATGTGTGATAGAATTAGACCAGTCAAGAGGTAAAACAAATTTTTCTGAAGTATCCTGAATTTCTATTTGAGAGTGAATCCTGATTTTAATTAAATAAAAAATTTAAAAAACACACAACAAAAAAACTGGATAACTGGACTTTATATGCCAATCTGTGTTTCAAATTAATCTTTTAAATTGCACAGAAAAGTCATGAAAAAGACCATTGAAATTTCTTCCTCAATAAGCTAAACCAGGAAAAAAGTTCTGGGTTTTTTAATTTTTATTTTTCCAGTAGATAAAGCCATGCGTACTGCATGCATAAACCAATTCTATGGTAATGACTGATTATAAGACTTACCTTTAAATTTATGATGAATGAATAGGAAAAATATACAGGTTTTAAGAAAGGGAACAGGACTCATTTCACTCTTTGTGCTACACATAACTTACTCATACAACTAAGATTTTGTACTTTTGCTGGCATTTCTCCCATACCATATTGGACTGATGACCAAAAAGAAGAGTTAATGAGAAAACATGAACAGCAACATAAGAATGGATGAATGGTTCTAACTAATAATCCCTTTGCTTTCATACTTGCCTTGGCAGTAGCAAATGACAGACAAAAGTGGAAAGACGGCATATATTTGGTCACACTTTCCCAAAATACCCTTCAGTTTTCCAGCAAACTGTGGCTTAAAGATTTCCTGAAAATAAGTTGTGTATTTGCAGTGCAGAGCCCTATATAGAGTTTTCCTCCATGAATTAGTATACATGCCTTCTGAACACAGATAAGATTTCTTGCATTTACAGCATTTCTGACCTTAGAGACTTCTAAGAGATCTCTCCTCAGCTGTTTCTTTGCTAGGTTCAAGAGTTTACTTTGACTTAGTCTCATTGTATTTGATCACAGTTATGCCCTGCAATTAGAGATCCTTTCTATCGCATGTGCAACTTTGGGATGTAAAACTGGCCTGGATTTGAGTGCTGTTCGACGTTCTGAGGACACTTCCAAAGTATCTGCTCATTACCATCTGTATGATTTAGAAGTTAATGGAAATATGAGTCCATGTATCCAATGCATTAAGGAGACACAATTCTGAAAATGAATTTACCGCTTTTCCTGATACAGCTGCTCTTCATGGTCAAATGTAACACAGCTCCAATGTGAGGTTTGCAATTTAAATCTAGATTTGTACAGTGAAGAACATCTTTTCCAAATAATTCAATCGATTCACCCAGTTCTAATATTTAACAAGAACTACTATGTACTGGTTTTACCTATAATGTAAAGTAATAAAGCCCAATTTACAAGGTTAATGCAAGACAGTCTCTTTAATAATTTTTGCCTGCACTATTTTGCTATATTTTCTCAATTTCTTCACCATTATCAACATTCAGCTTTGCTAGTTTTTTTTCTAACAACATTTTCACAGCTATTGTTCCTTATTTTAATTCATACTCCTTATTTTAATTCACATTCATTCTCCAGGAATTTTGATATATTTACTTTTTCTCTAGCTGATTTCTCATTTGATTACATACAGAGATTTCCATTGTTCTGCAACTAATAACATGGCTATGGTTCAGGCGGGAGACTGATGCCAACATAAACCTTTGGCACTCATGGGAAACAAAAGCTATGGATCAGACCTGGACTGAAAAGGACTTAAGCGGAATTCACCTGAAAAATGAAAACTGTAATCTTTTAAGCTTGTATCAGTATTTGATGTGGCAGTGCATTATGTCCACAGGCTCTTCATTCCTGTGACTCTAAAGTTCCTTGTAGCTGCACCTGCAGGTCTGCCCAGGCTGCTCTAGTCCTAGCACAGCCAACCTGGTGTGAAAAGCAGACACTCCTGTACCTCACCATTCTCATGAGAGCTCAGTGTGAGAGCAGGCATTAACGATCCACACTCTGTAGACATCTACATTGTCAGACACCGCACAAAAAAACTAGGAAATGGCATTCTTCCTGTCCTTGCCTCTCTCATACTATACAGAAGGATTAGACACCACATGCTCTTCATGATCAGGAAGGGTTGTGGGATCAGAACCCACTCTCTGCTGAGGAGTTCAATCCCGGTACCCTTTGGGAAGAAAATTTATCATTCTTTTTGAAGAAGACTACTCCATTTTCAGAAGAAAATACAAGCTCTGCTTGTATTCCAAAGCAAACTCCAACAACATAATACGTTTTGAACAATGAAGATTGAATGAATGAATTAATAGCCTGAGAGGAGTGAAGAAGATATAACCAAAACCTAAAGTAACTGCCTGGAAAGAAACCCATATTGAGTGTGATATGAGGAGGTTCAGAAGTTCAGCAGGGAGAGGGAGCTGCTTCTGAAGGTTTCAGATCAAAGCACTATCAACACGATAAAGAAATCCAGACTCCTCCAATGGGTTTTAAAGTAGCTTTATCCAAACAATAAGAAAAGCAGATAAAAGAAATCACAGTGGGCTTCCTCAGAGCAGAATTAATTTAACCATTTCCTGGCCTTGAATATCCTGCACACCATCAGGCATCTCCCACAACCAGCTTTATCATTAGGAACCATGAGAGTCTCTCGGAATTCTTGCTGATCCCATGAGACATTACATCATTGAACACCATTAGCAAAATGATTTTCAATCGTTCTCACCAGCCACAAGATGAAAACTATTGACATGCAAGTCCATTTGACCAAACAAACTTGTCTGCAGAATGACTTGGAACCGGGACAAATTGCTTAGAGAACACAAAACTAGATGTTAGTTTAGCACTTGAAAACCAAAATTACATCCACAAACACCAATACATAGAAGCAAGCTTGTAGAGGCTACATTTTTGACTGAAGGGCAAACTAAAGCTAGAGGATGCTTTTGGAAAAGAATCAGAAAGTAAATTTGTGACTCAAGTAAGTAACAATTAAAAACCCCACAAAAACAAACCACTAAGTAGGACAAACAGGATGTCGCTGCAAGACATCCTACGGCCATGAATGCACACTGATCCAGCTCCCAAAGAATCCTTAGAACAATAAAGAAATTAAGGCAGGATTTGAATACAAGTGCATTTTACTTTTCTCAGTAGAGAGAAATTCAGTAGATTGATTAAAGTTTGCTTAAATCTCAGTAGATTGCTAAAAGAAATGAGAGACTCTAAGGAACACTTTCCAAACACTGCACCTGCTTCTTGCAACTGTAACCTTACAGTGAAGAGTTAAGACGTGCACCACACTGCTCATTAGCATCGCATCCTAGAAAAGCTCAGGCTTACACTGCTGGGAAATCAGACTGCTTGTGGACAGTCCCACAGCCTAGATCCTCATACCCTCTAAAAGAACTGCCTCGGAGAAGCAACCTGGTCAGGTCAAAAAGTAAAATCATGTGTGCCATTTTCTATGGCAACCTTGAACGATCACTCTACTGGAAAGGAGGCCTGAGTAAACTCGGTAATATTCATGCTGAATATAAATCTTTCATGTTCTTTGGGACTAAATCCAGATATTAATATTGCACGTGTAGAGTCTCTTTGCTCTGTATCTGACTACCATGGAACGTTAAATTATAGTCCGTATGAGTAAAGGTCATTTTGGAGTTAACATACGGAGGCAAGAATCAAGTGCAATGTCTCAGTGTATTGCAATATGGTATTTTATCTTGTATACAGTGTTCTCAGACTTCATACAGCCTGCTGGATGCATTAACCTCTAAAGCAAAACAATCAAATTAACTTTATGTCATTTCTAGTTTAAAGGTACAGCTGGATTTTGAAGAAGACTACTCCATTTTCAGAAAAAAAAAAAAAAAAGAGAAAAAGTTTATTACAAATAAAATTAAATTTAAAAAATAATTCTGTTTAAGGAACAAGTACTATACAGCAGAAGTAGTACAAAGGTGTTTTAAATCCAGAGTTTAGACAATTCCCATGAGTTACTCTGAAGATATAAAATGTAATTTGTAAGGTCTAGTCATCTTTGAGAGTTTCAGTTTATGGTTAGTACACACTTATTTCTTTAAAGAAGTTAGTGAAAATACACTGTCTGTATTTTTTCCTAATGGCAAATGTAACGAGTATCTATCCCTCATGACATAGTGCTGATTCATTTTCCCTGCAGCTGCACTGATTAGTATTCGTCATATTGTACATTGTTCTGAGAAACTGTTAGTACCTCATGGTATAATGGGCTGTTATAATCACAAAAACAATGAGGTCACTTTTATTCATTTACAATTCAAGTACTGTCCACCTAAGTGCTTTTCACAAGACTACTTTCCCATGATCCTTTCACAGCTTTAATTCTGCCAACAGAGTCACAGCCAAAACAATTTTGGAAAAAAACACAAAACCACTCAGGCTATCTACGTTATGGGAAAAAACAGAGATAACAAGTACTGTATCAAGAAAAAATATATCGGCTAATACAGGCAAAGCAGCAAAAAGTTCTACTACACCCAAACAAGGGTAACAATGGCTGCTGTGGGGCTGTTTCAGATACCGTGACCATCTAAGAAGACAAGAAAGCAGAAGTGTTCAGGGAGAGGTACTGTCTTTCACAGTTCAATGATAGTGACATGTATGCACATCCCATGCTATAGATAATTTTAAAACTGGCAGAGCAGGTTATTCAGCAACAGTCTACACAAATTACTTTTTAAAGCTTTGGGGAGGGGGGGAGAGGGGTGGAGGGCGATCTCCCTTTGTCAGTGGGGATTTTAGTTACATAGCATTAATAGGCATTTACTTTGACCCTAACAGTTAAGATGCATGGAGTTACCAGCAAGGAAAAATAAACACAAAGCTGAACTTCTTGAATACATACAATACTGAAGTTAAAAGAATAATAAAAAATATTACTGAAAATTATACTACTATTATTCGTTGTGCTTCAGATATTATTTTAGATTTGTCCCCAGTATCAATGCTTAGCTTTGACAGTATCACTAGTTTCCTATCAGTCTCCAACATCTGGAAAAAGTGGTCATTAGGTGGTAGGCTGGACATCTTATTGTCAGTGGGAACAATGAAAGTTAGGCACTGAAGTGCCCAACTATTCCATTTTGTGGATCTGCAAGTGGAGCTGAACTCCATGACTTCCCATGCTGTGCAGTCCTCCACTCGCTGGGATCTCCGAGGAGGATACTCAGCTGACATGCTGTACCATAACTTTAAAAAGCTCATCAAGAAAACAGGGGCATACTCCATGTTTTACTTGTAGCAGTCACATAATAGAAAACAAAATAATTCTAAACATGGAATACATTCTAGTTTTTCCTTATAGGCCTATTTACAGACTATATGATACGGATATTAAGATATCAGTAATTTAGAAAAATATTGGTTGATTTGTATTTATTTAGGCCTATTGAAACCAATTAAAATAAAAATTCTCTGACAACAAAGCAGAAAAGACGTATAAATGTACAGTGCAGGAGAATTTTCGTTAAAGATCTCAACGCCTAATTCCATTTACCACTGTGCCTCTTACTTCTTACTAAATTAAGACTAGAAATGCAAGATAGCATTCATTCACAGAATTCATTTTTTCATTCATAGGATTTATGGCCACAAGGGGTTATCAGAACATGTAGTTCAACCCTCATTACATTACAGGCTATTATATTTTGCTAAGACCAGTAACATGTACTTGAATAAAAAATATATTCTAGAAAGGCATCCAATCTTGATGCATTCCACAGAAATATATGAATGTCATACATCTAAATGACAGAACAACTGTTCACTATATGAAAAGACTTAAAATATGGTATGAAGAAGAATGGTTCATTGCTGCTGTTTCAATTATTCAGCACAGTGTGTATGCTTCCACCTTAAATCTAGATTTTGGCATTGTATGTCAAACATACAGCAATACTGACAAGCCACTGTCAAAACAGCAGCCTCAGTAAGATGATGGAGCAGGTGCTTAGAATAGAAAGGAACACCCAGTGAATGATACGCATAACTACAAAAACCACTGTCTCCACCAAAATCACATTAAAAATCTATGGGATGCTTTTGACTTTCAAATTCATGGAAATTCTAAAGGCATAGTGCAAAATGGTAGGAAAGCAGAATGTTTGCGTTCTGTTTCTCTAATAATATTTTACATTTTTATTATCCCAATGCATCTGACAATTACCCTGCTGTTGTTTAGTTATCAGGAAGTTTTTCCTCTGAGATTACTTTCTTATTCCCTGTTCTCCATTTGTTAAAAGCTTGTGCATTAAGTGATTTCAAGTTAATTTATCAAGATCACTGTATGTATCTCATTATCCAAATATGTTAAATTCACAGAAGTTCTGTTAACTAACCACTAAAACATTACAGTGTGGTGAGCTTAGAGGCTTCCTCTCCAAAAACAACTTCAGAGCTGCCTTTCCAGTAACGTAAAACACCTGTAAACAAGCATGCTTCCATCTGGTCCTCAATGAACAAGCTAAAGGTTGCTTATGCCCTTTCATCTATACAACCTGTCCTCTCTACACTGCCATTCCTTCACCTTCTTGCAGTCTGTCTTCCTAAAGCTACTCCGCTGCCACCTTCATACACATCACCCATTCTGCCTGTTGCCTCATGGAGCTGTTCAGAGAAGTACAGAGAGGCTTTTCCTAAGTAAGGGATGTATTGCAGGGTGCAACAAACCAAGCTGCTGTATTGTCTGAATCTTTCTTCTGTTTGCTGTCTGACAGCATACACCTCAGGAAGACTTGTCTGCTTCTCCAAATCAATGGCAGAAAGAAAGAAACAGGTTTATGCTGTATGTTTTTTAATCTTCCTCCTTCACACAGTCTGTAACTTAAAAGAATGAGAGTCCATAAAGAGGATGGAGTCATTTCTTGTGTGATTTGGAAGGTAAGCACTTGGATTAGGAAGTTTCAGGACATGCAAAGACAAAGTCAAAATGCCATCCTAGAGGAACAGATTCTCTCTCTTTTTCTGCGTGTGCATCCTGAATATCACTCACCCATTAGCCTAAATACTGTGTTGGCCATTCTCCAATTCCTCAGACTCTGGGTATTCAGCTTAAAATTTGTGGCCAACGGTGAATACAGTGGCTGTGCTTTAAGCAGATACAGGTCTATGTGAAGTTGGCTGGAATTTCCCAGCAAAGAAATATATCTAAAATTGTATTTTTTTTACTTGAATTTTTACTTCAAGTCATCAGTAATGGTCAACTTCACAAACGTCTCTGCCACAGAGGTGCTGCCAAGGGAATATGAACCAGTTCTGTGGACTGCAGCCAAAGTGATTTTTAGGAGTTGCAGGCTGTCTCCACACCTGTGGACCACCCGCTACAGGGGAACTTGATGCACTTTGTCTGTGAATTTCAGAATTTTGCTGATGTGCAGAAACATCCAGGCCAAGAAGACACTAGTTCTATTCCATGTTCTTACAGTTAATAAATGTCTGTGCTCATCATAACCTGCTCCAGTCCTTCCAAATATCAAAATCTTCACCCATTTCAGTGGGGTTTTATCAAAGCATCTCAATAGAACGGTCGCATGAATTAAACACTGCTAAAACAAAATATGTTTTTCTTAGACTTGTACAAAACCAGACAAAACATTTTTGCTAAACTTTACCCCAAAGTTCATTCAGAAAGACAATTATGAGGGAACGTTTGAGACCCAATGGTAATAATTTGGCGAAGTAGAAGAAAGCAAAACCAGAGAATATATAACAACAGAAAATTACGAGCTTAACATGAGGCACTATCATCACAACTCGTAACAGCGCAGATTTGTAACTCTAAACGAATTGTTACGTACATTTTGTTTCTCTACATTGACAGTTTGCTGTCTAATGCGTCTCTTTGGGACCCTGGGCAAACTTCACTTTCACCAAAAAAAGAGGAAACATTTCAGAGAATCAGAACTGTCCTTTACGCTAGCAGCGTAACAGTGTCCGGGTTTTGTTAGCTGTCCAGAGCAGTAATTTTCTAAGCCACCCTTAATAACTGAATTGTTCAACTTTAATAGTCTTCTCCAACATTTCTATTTTTAAAATATTATCAGTGCACCAGAATTTCAGACTAGGGGAAACGTAAAAAAAAAAAATAAATAAAAATACAGGCCATGTAACACATACATTATTGCAGAATAAGCAATACAAAATCCAATAATTCATCCTTCACGGGAGACTACGTATTGCTCACTCGGCAATGAAGTGTATAAATTACACTTTGATTTTCTTGTTTCACTTGTCTTTACCATGCCTGGTGTGCTGAGTGTCGAGAGAATTTGCCTCTTTGAAGTTTTGCTGACAGCATTACAGAACCATTTCCTCTGGAGCACCCTTCTGAAACTTGTTTTTTTGAAACACTTCTTATACTATCAATTTTCCTACCTCTGCAAAAAAATATGACTAGCCTGAGGGGTTTTCTTCTTCTTTCAGTCATGCTGCCAGGGGGCTGATTGTTTCTGATTGCTAAAGTCAAAACTCCCTTAAAATGGATTATTCAACCTGAAGAGCATTTCATATGAGCACAGCAGGTTTTCTAGTCACCTTACTTGTCTGTACTATCTAGTAACACAGTTACTGTGTGATGGAGATTACAAAATCATTTGAGCTGGCTGCACTGACAACCTGGGCAGAAAAATAATTCTATTGCTGAGATTCTGGAATGTAAATCATAGAATAAAGCATTTGACCACTTAGTGAAGAGTGCAGTATAAATGAAACAAATCGATATATAGGTATCATACATAGATAGGTCTCTAAAAGCTAAGGCTTCAGTGACAGAATTTCACATATGAGTCATTTAATCAAACTTTCTTGGTTTCACTATACAACTGGAGAAAAAGATTCTACATTAAACTTGACGGGAAGACTATTAGAAATCCCTTGTGCGTTTACAACATGAAACTATATCCTTTAGACATCAAAATGTCCACTGCACCATTTGTATCACTTTCTCCCCTGTGAAGAATCACTCCTGCATTGTATTATCTACCGTTTCACTGCCTCAGGCAGCAGCGTTTCATCCATTCCCCTGCTACAGCCTGAAACGTGAATATATGGTATAACACAGAGGTATCTGAAATTAAGGCAGCATTACCGATCTGAGCAAATCCATGAGTGTAAAAATGATGGATAAAGTATGCCATTAACTTCCAATTATATTTTTACTTTCTTTTACCATCCATCACAGCCTCAGCACATGAATGTTTCCCTCCCCCCATAAACTTTTTTTTTAATGTTTTTTTAAATATGGTAGTTCTGAATTATTTCTTTAATCTTACAAAAACTTGAGGACTTTCAAACATAGTGGCTGACTCGTATCTGCTGGCAACTGATACATTTAGTAAATTATTCCCTGTATTTAAAGGATAATGATGTTCCAGACAAGGCACAGTGTGCTTCATGAGGCTGGAAAAGGAAGGGGTCAAGGCAACATCTTCCTGAACCAGCACTGAGACAGTGCTGCAGCCAATATCTGGAACTGAGCGTGCAAGCTGATTCTGAGACAGGTTGTACAGTGTCCTGGGTTCAGCAGTAGCAGTCATTTTTCTCCTCAGTAGCTGGTACAGTGCTGGGTTTTTTACTTTAGCCTGAGAACAACGTTGATAGCACACTGATGTGTTTAGTTGTTGATAAGTAAAGATTACTCTAAGTCAAGGACCTTCCCAGCCTCTCATGCTCTGACAGTGTGGAGAAGCACAGAAAGCCGTGAGGAAGCAGAGACAGGACACCTGACCCAAACTAACCAAAGGGGTATTCCATACAATAGCACATCATGCCCAGTGTACAAACTGAGAGGAGTTATCCTGAAGGGCAGATTACTGCTTGGGTAGGGCTGGGTGTCAATTGGCAGGCAGTGAGCAATTGTATTGTGCATCACTTATGTTTATTGTTGGGGTTTTTTTGTTTGTAGGTTGGTTTGGTTTTGTTTTTTCTTTTTTTATATTCTCTCCCTTATCATCATTACCATTAGTGGTAGTAGTAATAGTTTTGTATTATACTCTAGTTACTGGACTGTTCTTATCTCAACCTTGGGATTTATATTCTTTCAAATCTCCCCATCCTGACAGGAGCCTTGGAGGAAGAAAGGGGAGAGCAAGCAGCTGCGTGGTTCTGAGTTACCAGCTTAAACCACAACACACAGACATTCATTCAAATAATGGTTGAAATTGGAAAACACTGAAGAAAACCAGAGGTAGGAGAGACTGCAAAAACCCCATACAGTCACCCCCTATTTCCTAGCCGCAAGTTACTCGGGTATTACATTGTGACACATGCACTTTTAGCCTATTCTCCCAAAGCTTCAAAAACGGAGGTGCCATGCATTCCCCAGGCAATCTTGTCCAGCTTTTCACTATTCAATAGTATTGAGAAGTCTAACTGCATTCAGCACTGCTGTGATTACCCCATTAATTCTATATGTCCATAATATACAGAGAATAGCTTGTTCCGTTCTCCCTTGTGACAGGTGTTTACATGCTCATAGGCACTTTACCTCTTCATTCCTATGTCTCTCATTCCAACTAAACAACCCAAATCTTTCAGGAACCTCTCACCACTTTCCTGTTTTACTGCTGGGTCCTCTCTTGAAAGGAAATACACCTGAAAAATGTTTACTACACTTGAAAAGCTATCCTATATGGTTTCTGATAGGAAACGCTGAAGCAATTACAAGTTCTGTGGTAGAATATTTAACTGGCACGACAAATACTCCAAAGTCAAATATTCTGAATAAAGTTCATAAACATTAACCTAGCAGCAATGGGTGTCAGCCTCATTCAGCAAGATACCTTAATAATTTCAAAGTTGAAGTAAAATTGATTAACCATGCAATGAACTAGAAGGAAATAGAAACACATCAAAGACAGGAAAAAGTACACTAGACTGAAAGAAGGTATTTGAGTTGGACAAAAACATTCTAGCAGATAGGAAGGAAAAAACACGAGCTAGCAAGATAACGCCAGGTAAAACAAAGAAGTGGAAGATAACATGGTTGCAGAAATGTACCCAGCCTATGGAAAAAGTTATTAAAAGATCTGTAACTGCCAAACCTCTTGAAAGGTAAAGCAATAAATAAGTAAATAAGAAATCGGGGGAAAAAAACCCAACCAAGCAAATGAACAAAAAGCCAGACAGCATAAAGGTGCAAAGAAGAAACAAAAAGAGGAAGTATATGTTAGAAACAAAGAGGTTTCACATCTCCCTTTCAGGAATTTTGTTACAGGAATCAAGAAGGACAAACAGTATTTCATGCTCTTTAAAAGAATAGATACTGACTCCTCATGCAGCATCTTCCTCTGTTTTCTGTTTTATTGTGAGACTGACCCAGCCCAGTTTCCTGTTAGTCTTTGCGCCCAGAGCCTTAAAAGCATGTTTGGAAGAGATGATGTTACTGCTTGAAGATTCAGGATTCTGTGCAGTAATACCAGTGTACACTTATGCTTGCTTGACTTTAACAGAGAAAAATAAAGAGGTGCAAATTAATAAGTAGTGGTTACCTCAGAGCAGCAGTTTTCCCATTTCTGTGAGTACACGTGACTTGCCTGGTTTGGTACCCAATTTGTATGTCCCAATATTTGTTCTCCTGTCTATTCTGCCTGTTTCTATTCCTCTTCTTCTTAATTAACTCACGAGCCTCAGGATCCCGAACTGCCTTTTCTCTGTCCTTTTCCTTATCTTTGTTCTTCCCTCTTTTCCTCGTTTGCCTTATTTGTCTTGAATGGGGCACTGAGCATGTGCTCCAAGGTCCCACATTTAGGCTATACAGGCTTTCTTCAGCAGTGCATGGGCTAGACTGACAGATCTGAAATTCGGTGAGGTTAGGACAGGCAGACCCACCAAACTGTGGTGGAGCCACAACGTGCCGAGTTCGATGCTGAAGACCATTTCCACAGGTCTTTGAGCACTCCGACCAGGGGGCAAATTCAGCCACAATGCAGTCCTGCCGGCACGGGATGAGGCATCCCTGCTCCTGGCGGGGCTTTGGCTCAAAGTACTCGCAGATGACATCCTCAGCTGGCACCCCGTTGGACTTCTGGATACAGGTGATGTCCCTTGTCTGGATCCCTTCCTCCCCTCTGATGCACTCCAGGGGCTTCTCATGGCTGCGGGAAAGAACAGGCCGGCACTGGTTCCAGCTGCCGATCTGCCAGTCGTACAGCTCCTTGTGCCAGTCGCAAACCCGAAAACAGCTCTGCTGGTTGTCTGGCCGCTCTGGCTGCTTGCAGTTTGTGGGCAGTGTGGTCCAGCCCTCCACATGGGCACACCACACCGCTCGTGTCTGGGTACCACCCGGGCCGCATTCATCTCCCATACATCTCCCCCATGGACCTGCAAAACAAGAGAAGATGCTACTGTTGCACACGTCACTGTTTTAATGCTGTGTTGCAAAACCAAGCTCATAGAACTACTTTTGCACTTCCGCTAAGAATTTAATTCTTGGAGAAACGTAAACTTGGAAAATAAAACAAGTATGGGATTACTCTTAATCTCCTATTTTTGTGATTATAGATACATTTCATTTTTTATCCTAGACAAATATTCAATTTCAAGAACATACACAGGAATTCACATTAGAAAACTGAGAACTGAGCAATGACAAAGTCATCACATAGCTTTGACTAGCAAGGTATCAGCCAAAGTGCTCCCCTTGAAATCATCAATCTAATCTTCTCTCTCATCTGCATAAATACCCTTTCCTGGACTGTTTTGATTTTTGCTTCACATTTTCTACTGCACTACTCTGTACACCCTGATGCTAATTAATATGATATTCTCATCTTCCTGCATTGTATTAAATAACGAGAACAACAACATAAAACATTTTGAAGAATAGAGGTAATTTCAGGTAGGCCACTGCTATCCTTTCCTTTATTATAACTAAAATAAAAATTAAAAGCCCTCTAAGGAGTGTTTGCTCTACACAATCTGTGAAATCATTATCTAGAAAAAGATCTTGAAGACAGAGACATACCAACTGGTAAATCTCCACAGAACAGAAGTTACTGTACCATAGAATAGCAGGGTGGAAGGGGACTTCTAGAATCACCTGGTCCAACCATTCATGGCAAAAGCACAATCTACACAAGATGCTCCAGCACCCTGTCCAGCTGAAACTTTAAAGTGTCCATCGTTGGGGAGTCCATCATGGGGACATTATTCCAATGGCTGATTGTTCTCATTGTGAAAAATTTTCCTCTTGTGCCCAGTCAGAATCTCCCCAGAAGTAACTTGTACCCATTGTTTTTTTTAAATCTCTAAGGTCTATCATAAATAGTCAACATTTATAATTAGTTATAACAAAATTAATGTTGTTATAATCAGTATCAACAAAACCAATAAAAACCTATTTCCTCAAAATCTGATATGTTTACTTTTTCCATTATTAAAAAACTGTAATATTCAACCAGTTCAACTCACAAAATCCAGAGATCAGAGGGAAAAATCCTTGTTTTTTTCTCATTTCTTAAGACCTCCCCTCATACACACCTCATGCACATTGACTTACTATGAAAAAGTAAGACAAATCATACAGAAAAAAAAATGTAACCATTTCCTAGAAGAAAAGATGTCTGTCTGCAGACAGCTGGTCACACAGAAGACATTCCGGCTGACTGAGGAGTGCTCATGCTCCATAAAGAAACTGGGGCCAGGCCATGAAATCCTCATTTATCTTACTGACCCCTGTAACAAGATTTTTTTGTGTGAGTAGTTGTGGGAGATGCTGGGCTGAGCTTTTGTTATTTCTAAAGCAGGTTAACAATAATTCTGGGACTGCACAAGAGTTAAATGAACTATGGCAGGTACAAATTATTCACAACACTTTCTTACTGAATGACTGGATAATGACAGAATATGAAACCACATCTGATTACTGATTCCCACAACCTTCACTGACTTCAACACAATTTTCAGCTGTTCATCCAACATTACCTTCAGTAGCAGTTTGGGAATGGGCTGATGATACACTATACACTTAACCTCTGCTCCTTATTGCCTCTTTTTTTAAGAGGACACTGAGGCTGAACAGTTTCTGAAATCCTAAGCATTAATACCTCATAGCAATGCCAGCTGGCAGAGACTAATTCAGACCGTGGAAACTCCTCTGTATTTTTTGCACATTTTTTTGCAGTGCTCCTTTAGAATAAAGTTCCAAGCTACCTTCCAACAAATTAATTTCAAAATACCTGTGAATACAGGTTACTTTAACCTTTTTTTCAAAGGAAGAAGAGGAATTTACATTGTTACTTAGTTTAGCTGTTAAAAATATAACATAAAATTTAAAAAATATGTATTTCTAGCAATATTAACAAAAAACTTGCTTTGACCAATTTTTTCTTAACTACTTCTGGTAACCGTATTAACTGATATTCCTATCAGTTTTCAGATGCACAAACCTGCTTTGAAACCTTCAGTTAAGTTATACACTTTTCCTTGCAGGATCATAAGTCACAGCTGTTAAGCTCAAGCACTCGCTGAGGAATGTTGCTGCCATACGTTCTTTATATGTACCTCACAAAAAGAGAGATTAGGTTCCTCTGCGCTTCCCTTCACAGGTATGCATCTCTCTCTACCATTTACAACAAGAGCCTAGAATAATTCACTTCTAACTCAAGTGGCCCCCAAACACATTGCAAGCACCAAGGCCAGACATGGTTGTCATTTGAAAATAACCACAGAAAAGCAGGAAGAGAAATTCCTCTGAACTGAGCAAAGGAGCTTTGCGACTTTGTCTAAATAACAAGAAATACATCCCAAACTAGTCCCCTAATACACTGTCTTTTTTTTTTTACTCATAGCCACAAACTGAAGAGCAAGCACCCAGCACATGCTTACAGTATTTCTTTGTCTGCTGGTCAAGGCATCACTGAAGATACACGATGAAAAAACAGAGAAGACGGAGGCTTTGAATGATCTGCAAGTATGAGAAAACCACATAAAGACCACCTGCAACATGCTTTTTGTATTTTAGCGTTATCATGGGCAGTACATTTACCACAACATTTGTAAATGTGAAATTTGGGGATAAAATTAACGTCACAGAATCTGGTGTAGCACAGGTATGCAACTTAGCAATGAAAAAGATTAGCAATGTAGAGTCTCACCCACCACCATCACCGAAAGGCTGCAGGAGGTGACTGCTCTTTCACAAACACCCAGCTAATCTTAAGCACTAGTAACAACAGAACATCTTTAGACAAGCTGTCGAGCCTAATCAAGGCCTCAGATGATGCTTTAATTTGCTCTCTATGAATATTCTTTAGGTTCTCTCTTTCCCATTGAAGCAGTCCTCATGCAGACACTGCTCTCCCTGCTGTGCACTGATCCAGGGACGCCTGGGCAACATCCACTCCATTTGCATTGGGGAAAAGAAGCTGCTGCTGTGAATGCAAAGTAGTTTTTCTTAGCATTTAGTTTTAAACATATTTAGACAAATGAGTCACAGCTTACCTGTAGTGAGCTGTACTTGTCTCATGAAAATACCATCGTCTATCTGCTCTCTGTTTAATTAGCATATCACATATGGCAGTTACAGAAATAAACAGGAAGCTTGCTTCTTCTTTGTTGTTGAGAGTTATCACTTAAGTCTTAGTGAGTTTAAAATGTCATTTGTAATTCTTTGTCTTTTAAAGAGATTACTGTAATATACAATATTAAGATTCCCTCTAAGCTTCTAGAGGATTAACATTTATATTTTTAGGGACCAGGAAAGTAAGTGAATTAACCATTACTGCAAGTTTATTCTGAAATTTTAGGGAGTAAACACAACGGAGTCCAAAAATTAAAATTAATCCTCTCACTAAAGCACCCATAGCTTTGCAGCTGAGAACAAAGTAAGCTATCATATTTAGTATCTTAGATATTGTTTCAGGTATTAAAATTATCACTATTTGAAGAAGAAAAAACTTGGTTTTGAACTTTGATCTGGGGCAAATAAGGCTATATAAAAATCCATTCAGCTTTCCTCCACATGCATAATAAAAAAACAGACAAAACAAGCCCCCAGCTATCCCCCCAAAAAACACATCTTAAAGCATCAAGCAAGACGTTACTCCCATTTTTAACACATGAAGATTTCACCACTGATTCAATCTGAATTTTGCTATACTTTCAGTGAGAAGTGGTTTTGACCCATTTATATTATTGGTTTGGTGTCTGTAAGTAGCATTAACAGTTTAATGCCAGAGATTGAGACTGACAGCACAAGACAATGAGCAGCTTAGTTTTCAGTATTTTCAGAGGATTGTATTTAAAGAGACTACTGACAGAGTAATTAGCAGAAATCTACTATTTCTAATTCCAGAAACAAGCTAACTTTGCCCACTATTGGAAACCTCAAATTACATTTTATTAAGAGAAGTTTGTGATGAGGGCCAAGAAGGTTAATGGGTGATACAGGACTGGGAGTCAGAAGGACAGTGGTATTATAAGATATAGTTCAAGCCTAAGCAGTAAATCTCAAGAGAGGTCAGAAAGACACAGATCAAAAAGTCTTTGAAGGACTCAGGAGATGACAGTGAATTGAATCTACAGTTTCTGATAGAGGAGCCGGTCAAGGAGCAGAATGAACAGCAAGCTACTGAGAATGTAACAGCTTCAGAGCTGCCGCCAAAGTCACTTGCAGTTCCTCTCAGCTAAATTAAAATACCACTATCATGTCTATAACACGGTACAGTGTACCGATATTATCTATATTTGCTTTACACGATTATGGTAGTACTTGAGAAACCACCACTGCAATCACAAAGTATTTTTATGACAGGCAGTAGATAACTGGGGAAGTCTAAATAGGAAAGAGTTTCACTGACAGACACATTGCCTGTTACACTGAAATGAAGCAATACAGCAAAGTGCTATAATTTTAGGTAAATTATTGATAGCTTTGGGGTTTTTTTTTAGTATAGAATCTGAGATGTGACAACACAGAAGCCGGCTGCATTTGGAGAGACAGATTCTGTAATTTATACTATTGGGAGTGTCAAGACAGTAGAAAATTATTCACAAACAAAACCTTTATTTTTGCATCCTTCCCACCCGTGGCGGGGCTCCATGGGTGCTGTATGACTTGCCACTTGCTATATTTGCCAGCAAACTCTCCCCTCCAGGAGTGCTATGGATCACCTTGACTGTCATTTCTATTTAATGCTTTTGTCTTTCTCAGCTCCTCTTTCAGAGGTTGAAAAGAACATGCAAGGCAGTGTCTGCATCAAAGAAAATGGATTCAGGATATAGAAGAGAGATAAAAAAACTAAAGGATTCTCCAGATAATAAAACATAACACATGTGAGTCAGAGGAAGACAATGGGGAATCAAATATGCCTACAAAGGATTTGACTCCTAGGTCAGATTTTTTATTTCCTGATAGTATAAGGGAAAGTGTAAACAGTACTACAGTTCAAATGATTTCAGAATCTCAAGAATTCTGAAATTTCTCAAATTAACAAGGAAATATAAAAAATAACATTAAAAAACAGTTTCCCCAACTTTCCAAGGCACACTTTCAAATAATAGGATAAAGACAAAGGCAAACTTGAAACTATATAAATAGCAGCCACTTAGGTATCTTTCTAGGTGTCCACACAATTACTAAGGCACTTTATATAACTGGGCCCTTTTTTTTTTCCCCTATTAATATCCATTGGGAAAATGCATTCACACATTTTCCTGATACTATTAATGGCACGGTAATTAACATTTTTTTCTTAATTAATATAAAACACATGAAATGAACCTAAGAGTAACCATACCAGTTTAAATTCTGACATCACAAAAAGCATAACACTTATTCAGTGTTTCCCTAACTAAGCATTTTCATACTAGAGCCTCACAAATTACTGGAACCAAATTTTACTTGTTCTCCTTCAGCGAGTATTCCTTTTTTATATCAGAAAACTGCTGTGTCCAAAACCAAGTTATGTACTTTATAAGAAAAAAATTTGGATTTAACATGCTTTCCCAGTGTTGATAAAGTGGGATTCTGTGCTACAATTCATTGTAGTTTTAACACTATTATTTCACTTGGTAGAGGGGTTTTTCGTCTGCTTTATGTTTTTTCTGCCTTTATATTGTGACAATTACAAGAGATACTGATTTTCTTTTTTCTTTTGTCTGTAGTAAACGTGGAAAGGGTAAAAAGTATCTATTTCAATAGCACAAAAAGAAAACTATAAAAAACCAAAATGGTCTCAAAAATTTTCTCTTTCATTTAATATAATGCCAGTTCTTCATCAGCCAGGTCTGAAGACCTAGTTTAACAGTTAAAAAGAAAAGGGAAGGAACCTCAAACATATTTTGTTCTGGCTGTAAGGATTCAAATTTTTAAGTAAACTGCATCAGGGCTTACACTTTTTATACCACATTTCTTCCAAAAGTAGTTTGACTACAGTGGCGTAACACCCTGAAAATCACAACCTACTCTGAGAGTCTCTATCTCACAGTAATGGTGCAAAATGATTATCTGAAGTATATGCTAGCAAACACACAAACACGAAAGGCTGACAGCTCACAGTGCAGAGCTACCTGGCTTTGTGTTGTTGTCATAACTTGCAATGGAAGCAGGTTTATTTTATTATTTTAATAAGCTTTAGGCTTATTATAAACTTAAGGTAATTCTCAAAATGTTATTCAAACGGTTCTTCCTCCAAACATTTACTTATTTTTTTTTAGCATAAGTTCCTCTAACCATTTTTCCTTTACCCAGTGTAGCAGCAGCTGGCCAAATGAATACAGGATGAACACAGAAAGGAATACTTAATTGAAGCAGCATGCTTTAAAGAGAAATACAGCCTGCATGTTCTACAAAGCAATTACATTGCTTTGAGCTTCTAGTCATGTTGCAATAAATACTTCTGATATTGTAAGATACTGAATACAGTTTATTCTAGCCCACAGTCCGTTTACATATAGAGCTGGTTCATGAACATTTCATAGTTAATAGTGGTGGTGTTAAGCAATACTAATGTATCCCTCGCACTCCTCTGCTTATGTTGTCTCTCTAGTCACACTGCTGGCTGAAAAGCCAGATTAACACTCTTCTGAGAAATGATGATTCCCATTTATAGCAAACACTCTTACAGGCTTTGTAAGTTGGATGAAAGGCTTTATTAACCTTTGCTTGTATCTTTCCCGCGTCTGTTTTGTTTATTCGTAAATATCAACAGCTGAAAGCTGCTCTGAATCTCCTCAGACAGTTTTACCAAGTCAGACTGAAGTACTACCTATCCCAGTACTCACCTCCTACAGCAACAGGGAACACAAGCTTGATGACGGTACAGAAATATCACGAGTATAACCAATGCCTTCCGTGGTACCATCCCAGCTTCCCACCATTTCCAGCTCACACACCACAGCAGACACATTGGTAAAACCTTTCTAATACAATTAATAATCATACATGCACAGCAGATAAAGAATGTCCATGTGTTCTTCAACTGCATTATACAGAAGATCAGTTTTAGAAATCATATTAGAAACTCCTAAATTGTTATTCTTTTTTTTCTCTGGAAAGCCACCAGAAACGTCATGACAGAAAACACAAGGCATGGAACCTATTTTTTCTTAAGCATTGGGCAAGGAAAAACGAAATAAAAAACGCCCCCATGAACAGCAAAACCAATTATGAGCAAATCTGTGAAATCAACAGTTACTTCCAATTATTACACAGACTGTAATCATGAGTAAATATTAACATTTTGCAATGAAAGCTCTCTAATGATATGAGCAGCAATAACACCACATATTATTCTTATCTGTGCCCCTGTAAATTTTAACAGCTCTGTCTGCATCAGAATCTGATTTTAAGGGATAGATTATTGAGAAACCATTTCAAGATCCACTGCCTATTAAGGATGAGGATTTGATTTGTATAGATGAGGTTTTTCCACTGGTTTTGGATCGAGATTTGCTGCTTTCTCCCTGTTGGTATTTCACATTCAATTTACTCACAAACCTCAAAGCAATTTTTTTACTACAATATTGCTAAAAGAATATGTCACTTAACCTGAAAATCTCATTGCTAATATTATTCTTAATGACTACACATGTAAATGCAGATTTTTGCACTTATTCAACTAACTGATGCTTGTCCTTCCCTTTTCACCAGAGTAAACCCCAATCAGATCCATCGAAAGAGCACCACTAGCCCTTGTCATGACACCTGGATATCAGCATGCATTGCAGCATCAGTTTCTTGGTACTATTAGAAAAGTTTATTTCTGTGCAAAGTCTCCTGCAATTGCATGCTAATCAGCCATGTTGAACAGGTTACAGGAGCTTTGAATCAGACCATTTTCACCTCTATCATGAATAATTTTGCAATTCAACTTCTTAACCATGATTTTCTTCTGTACGCAGGCTGATACATTGAGAAGACAAAATACCTTTGTTTCAATTAGCATGAAGAACAAATGAATGCTTTTATTTTTTGCCTCTGTCTCATTTTCTGTCCTTTTATTTCTTTCCTTTGTTCACCATAACCTCCTGCTGTGGTGCTGATGGCCAGAAGTGCTAGCTGTGAGGCTGCTGGAACCACAGGGTACATCCGTCAACACAAGCCATCACTCTTGTGCCAGCTCAGCCGTTTGTAATCCCAGTCTCTGCTTACATTAGCCAAGGGGAAACAAGTCAAAAACCTTCTTCACAGAGACATGAAGAAATTTATGGCTAGAGCTTTTCACAGACTGGCTACAGCTTTTTGAATAGAGTACTAGAACCAGACATCAGAAACAAAATGTACTATCTTTGCACACTGATTTTTTTAAAGGATCAGACCTCCTGTAAGATATTTTGTCAGATAAGGTATCACATAGTTGGCTGTAAGAGGGCACTACAATTTAGTGGTATGAAGTCAGAAGTAGATTTAGGTTGTACTCTGAGCCCCATTTCTAGCCTGCAGGATGATCCACATATGCCATTTCTGTCTCCTTGCAATTCAGCTTCTTCTCTCTAAGGCAAGGACAACAATATGAATTTTTAAAGCCCATTTAGAGGCATTGATGAAAAACGGTGTGCAAGAAGTAAACAGCAGTAGGAATACACGTTCTGTCATTTTCTCTCTGGAAGCACACAGTTTATTCAGTATCTTTCCCTTGAGTTTTGCCCTAAATCCCAGTTGCGTTGAAAGGTGCGTTTTAATAAAAAAGCAAGAAGCCCAGACAATAAGCTGTTGCTTTTTCTTACTCTTGACAGAAATCTTATTCATAGAGCACAGCATGAATACTTCTCATCTGTGCCTTCCCTCTGCCTCTTTGCCCACAAGAGAGATAATAAAGATATTCAAGGATCAAATAGGAAGGTTTCTCATATATCTGGATTCTTTATAGTTGTTTTGTTCACCACTACCGGAATAACATTAGGAGGCCTGAACCTAATGAATATCCCTTAGTTAGTGTTCTGGACCTGTCATCCTTTTGGTTTTCCTCAAATTCATTGGAGCAAAGAAAGTTTGATAAAATTGCACCTTGTAAGCACAGAACATTATATAAAAGGTCAAGCCTACACATTTTTTTATTCACCTTTAAATATTTCATTATTTAAATTGCCTATGTGTTGGACTGAAATAATAACTCAATCATAAATCTTTTGAAGTGCACTGAGACTTTATGTCTTGCTGAGATACATTCTCCAGCATATCCTCTGTTCATTTATTATTCATTATCATCCACAGTTTGCCAAATTCCTGTGGAACCCATTTTCAATTTTCAAATGGCAACTTTCCCCTAGACTTGTGGTGCTTTCATTACATAGACATAGTATTTAAAACTACAGGAAGGAAAGCCAACTAAGCCATGTGGGCATACTGAAAATACAAGTGCTGCTGTGTATCAGACAATGATAGATCTATATTAGTTTTGAAGAAGTCTTGTCAGGACTATATGAAACCTGTCAATGCAATGTATGCAAAATAAGTAATGTCTTTATCTGAGCTTTCTGTAATAAATAATTTTCATTTCATACACAACTGAGATAAATAATTCAAAAAAGTGATTACTACTTACTTCCATCTGGCAAATGCTTTGCACAATTGTATTAAAATAAGTGGGTTTGTCTATTTTTGTGAGACTGGAAATATACCTAACAAACTGTTCCATATAAATATTTTTTCCAGTTTTTGTTTTAGAAATAATAACTTTCTTGAAATATTAATGTAGGCAGTCATTTCAGTATCTCAGACCATATCATAACTTTAGCTTTTAAACAGTACTCCCCCTCAATCAAAGCAGGGATTTCTGTTTAAAAATACATGAACATGATCTGGTATTATCACTAATCTATCAGAAGAACCCAAGACATCCTATTAAAAATGCAATGCATCACTACTGAAAAATTTTTAAAGTACACCAGTATTTTAAGAAGGGCATCACAAGATTACTCTTAGATCAGCAATCTCCAGAACATTGCTTCAATTCCTTTCACCCGTCAAAGAAAAAGGGACAGGAACACAGCAACTGACCTCTGCCCTAGTCTTCCATTCTAGCACAAAAAACAACTACTTTTCCACTGCTAGTAGTATCTTTGATTTCTAAAGTTACTTCACAAGGGTCATTTCATAATAAGTAAAAACAGAATCTTTTAGTACATGCCCTGCTTTCTTGGGGATGGCTGAACATCTGCCCGCAAACAGGAAATGGTGAATGAATTCTTTGTTTTGTTTTGCTTGTGTGAATGGCTTTTGCTTTACCGATAAAACTATCAGTTGCCAGAATCTATAATAAATGCTCAGAGCAATGTAGAGATATTTCATCCGCTCCAGCCAAGGAGCCGGCTTCATTTGGAGCTCGGCTCAGATGCCTCTATACAAATGCCTGTAGCATGGGGAACAAACAAGAATTAGAGATGTGTGCACATCTACAGGGATATGATGTAATAGGCATCACAGAAACATGGTGGGATGGCTCCTATGACTGAACTGTTGGAATGGAAGGTTACAGGCTTTATAGAAAAGACAGGCGGGGAGGGGGAGTTGCTGTTTATGTTAGGGATAGGCTGGAGAGTATGGAACTGTCTGGGGACAGGTGAGCAGATAACAGAGAGTTTGTGGGTCAGGGTAAAAGGGAAAACAAAGATGGCGGACATTACTGTGGGGATCTGCTACGGACTGCCTGATCAAGGAGAATCCGCAGAGGAAGTGCTCTACAGATAGGAAAAGCCTCACACTCACAGGCCCTTGTTCTCATGGGGGACTTCAACCACCCTGACATCTGTTGGAAAGATGGTACGGCCCGGCACAAGCAATCCAGGAGGTGCCTCAATTGTGTGGAAGACAGCTTCCTTCTGCAGGTAATAGAGGAACCGACAAGGAGAGGTGCCATGCTTGACCTCGTGCTCACCAACAGGAAAGGGCTGGTTGGAACTGTGATGTTCCAGGGCAGCCTTGGATGCAGCGATCACAAGATGGTCAAGTTTGAGATCCTCAGGACAGTGAGAAGAGCGTGCAGCAAGCTCACTGCCCTAGACTTCAAGAGAGCAGACTTTGGCATCTTCAGGAACCTGCTTAGTAAGGTTCCATGGGATACAGCCCTAGAGGGCAGCGGGGCCCAAGACTGTTGGTTGATATTCAAGGATCGCCTACGGCAAGCTCAGGATTGTTGCATCCCAACTAGAAGGAAGTGCAGCAGGAGGGCCAGGAGACCTCCTTGGGTGAATAAGGAGGTGCTGAGGAAAAATCAAAGGAAAAAAGAGGCTTATAAAAAAGTGGAAGCAAGGACAGGTGGCCTGGGAACAATACAGGGAAGCTAGGGACCAGGTTAGGAAAGCTAAGGCCCAGCTAGAATTAAACTTGGCTAGGGATGTTAAGGATAACAGGAAGGGATTCTATATGTATGTAGTGAATAAAAAACAGATTAGGGACAACGTAGGCCCCCTCAGGAAGCTATCAGAACTGGCTACCCTGGATTTGGAGAAGGCTGAGGGTCTGAATGACTTCTTTGCCTCGGTCTTTACTGGCAAAGGCTCTGACCACACCACCCAAGTCTTGGAAGGCAGACGCAGGGACTGTGAGAATGAAGACCCTAGGCGCATTGTAGAAGAGGAACTCGTTCGAGACCATCTTAAAAATCTGAACATACACAAGTCCATGGTTCCTGATGAAATCCATCCGCGAGTCCTGAAGGAGCTGGCAAACGAAGTTGCTAAGCCACTGTCCATCATATTTGAAAATCATGGCAGTCAGGTGAAGTTCCTGACGACTGGAAAAAGGGAAATATAACCCCCATTTTCAAGAAGGGGAAAATGGAAAACCCAGGGAAATACAGACCAGTCAGTCTCACCTCTGAGCCTGGCAAAATCTTGGAGCAGATTCTCCTGGAAGGCATGCTAAGGCACATGAAAAACAATAAGGTGCTTGCTGACAGCCAGCATGGCTTCACTAAGGGGAAATCCTGCCTGACCAATTTGGTGGCCTTCTATGATGGGGCTATGAACTGATGGACAGGAGTAGAGCAGCTGATGTCATCTACCTGGATTTGTGTAAAGCGTTCGACACTGTCCCACACCACATCCTTGTCTCTAAATTGGAGAGACATCAATTTCATGGATGGACCACTCGGTGGATAAAGAACTGGCTGGATGACTGCACACAAAGAGTTGTGGTCAATGGCTCAATGTCCGTCTCGAGATCAGTAACGAGTGGTGTTCCTCAGGGATCAGTGTTGGCACCGGTCTTGTTTAACATCTTCGTCGCTGCCATGGACAGTGGGATTGAGTGCGCCCTCAGCAAGTTTGCCGATGACACCAAGCTGTGTGGTTCGGTTGATACGCTGAAGGGAAGGAATGCCATCCAGAGGGACCTTGACACGCTTGTGAGGTGGGTTGATACCAACCTCATGAAGTTTAACCGTGACAAGTGCAAGGTCCTACACCTGGGTTGGAGCAATCCCAGACACAGCTACAGGCTGGGCAGAGAAGAGATTCAGAGCATCCCTGCGGAGAAGGACTTGGGGGTGCTGGTCGATGAGAAAATGAACATGAGCCAACAGGGTGCACTCACAGCCCAGAAAGCCAACCGTATCCTGGGCTGCATCAAAAGGAGCGTGACCAGCAGGTCAAAGGAGGTGATCCTGCCCCTCTACTCTGTCCTCATGAGACCTCACTTGGAGTACTGTGCGCAGTTCTAGTGTCCTCAACATAAAAAGTACATGGAACTGTTGGAACAAGTCCAGAGGAGGGCCATGAGGATGATCAGGGGACTGGAGCACCTCCCATATGAAGATAGGCTGAGAAAGTTGGGGCTGTTGAGGCTGGAGAAGAGAAGGCTGCGTGGAGACCTCATAGCAGCCTTCCAGTATCTGAAGGGGAGCTAAAGGGATGCTGGGGATGGACTATTCGTTAGGGAGTGTAGTGATAGGACAAGGGGTAATGGGTTAAAACTTAAACAGGGGAAGTTTAGAATGGATATTAGGAAGAAATTCTTTCCTGTTAGGGTGGTGAGGCACTGGAATGGGTTGCCCAGGGAGGTTGTGAATACTCCATCCTTGTCCGTGTTCAAGGCCAGGTTGGACAGAGGCTTGGGTAGCATGGTTTAGTGTGATGTGTCCCTGCCCATGGCAGGGGGGTTGGAACTTGATGATCTTAAGGTCCTTTCCAACACTAACTATTCTATGATTCTATGATTCTGTCTATCCTTATCTCAGCCTATGAGTTTTCCCACTTTTACCCTTCCAATTCTCATCCCCATTCAACCAGGGGTTAGTGAGCAAGCAGCTGTGTAGGGCTTAGTTGCCTGCTCCAGTTAAACCACAACAATCAGGAAATACTGTTTTGCTGTGACGGTGACTGAGCACTGGCACGTGTTGCCCAGATATGACATGGAGTCTCCCTCCTTGGAGATATTCAAAAGCCATCTGAACACAGTCGTGGGCAACTGGTTCAGGGGAGGTATGTATGATGCACATGAAGCATAAAAGCTCTAGGTGGCTCTGCCTGAGCAGGCAAGGTATACGAGGTGACATCCTGTGGTCCCTCACAACCTCACCCATTCTGTGACTCCCTGAAATACGCACATATCACTATCAAATACAAAAGTCACAAAGGAAGTATTTTGAATATGTATTTTCCAGACTCTGTTTCCCAAATTTCACTATGCCAAAGTTTAAATCACTATATAAAGGCTAAAAAACATCATGTATTCATGAGTAGGTATGTCCAGAAAGAAAAGATTAAGAAAATGCTATTTGTTAGGGTTTGGGGTTAATCAATTATAGAATTTAGTATAAAGCCTGTACTTCTTTGGAAACAGCTATTTAATTCCATGCCAGAAATTTTGTATCAGAAAACTTACAGGAAGAACGATTTATTATTAAAAATATCTACAGAATTTAACTAACAGATAATGCCCATAAACTTCAAATATGTAACATGTATTTGCACTTCATTAAATATTAACTACACTAGAAATGGATTCCTAAATATTTTTTATTAACTCCAGATGAGTATAAAAATAAATATGACAGACATAAAATGGCAGAAAAGTTTCAAAATTAATGCACTGAGAAGACTTTATAATGCACTCTTTATGGATTACCACAAGCATTAAACCCCCTTGTTCAAGCTCCATTGAACAATGTGTATTTCTATACAGATACTCATTCTTAAAATTCTTCCTCCCAGTACATCGATTTATTAGATAAACATGAAGCTCATCTTCTGCACAGTGAAAGAACAGCTCACGTGCAAATTTTATTTAAAGGAGAAAATAAGTAGAGAGATCTATATATGTGAACAGGGACAGGGTAATTTAGCTAGTCACACTGGCAGAAATTTCAGGACACTGTCTGAGTACTTACCAAGAAACCACCGCAGCTGGAATTAGGGGAAAAAAACATTTGAAAAAAGTGCCTGCAGAACCCAGTTCATCAAAACTGCTGAAATAATACTATGATGTAAGGGCAATCAAATGTCCATTTTACTTAGCTAGCAAACAGTTAACTTTACAGTCCTCAATTTTGCTAATGAGTGAGTAGACCTGAATTTCTCCATGTAACTTCATCACAGCAGAACTTCAAGAAAGAGAGACAAATCCAAGAGCATCTTTGTGATATAATAATACTCCTTTAAAAGCCAGTCCAGAAAGCAACTGCACCTGAATGAAGATCTGTTGTTGCAAAGCCCAAGCAGGCTCATCAAGGTAAACAACAGATCTTATCCTTTTAAAAGCCTGAGCTAGCATTATACCATTTTAGCACAGCTCCTTCAGCTACATCACTCAGGAGATTAGAAATGTCATTCTCTATTTTAATTCACCTTCAGGTAAAAGGTTAACTCATTGGAAAGGATATTTTAACAGGCCAGATCTTTCAAAATCAGTAACGAATTGGGTTGGAGATATCTTTCAGAAGGGATGACTTCAATTAAAACAGCCCTCACTAGAGATAATGGGTAGAGAAGGAAGGTTAGTGTTGGACAAAGAAACACTCGCCCTCTTGACAAATAGGTGATGCAAAGATCCTTATCAGCCTGAATTATGCTGAAAAATCTTCAAAAGGCTCTGAAAAACAGAAAGGTCATTTTGTTTCAAGGAGACTCTTTAAAAAGGGGTAGAAGTGACAGAAAAGTTTTTCCTAACAATTTTTAAAACTCATCAACATGAAAACGTTTGCTGGGCTAAGAAGGAAGGATGGAAGGAGAGAAAGGGAAAAGAAGAAGGAGGGAGGGAGGGGAAGAGAAAGGAAAGGAGAGAGAGAAAGAGAGAGAGAAAGAAAACTCTTATGGGAATCCGAATGTCTCAAAGGACATTTGCAGTAATATGGCCACTGTTTATTTTTCTGCTAGATGTGTAATTATCCATCCAGGCTACATTAGCAGCCATAAAAGCTCTCTCACCCTTTTCAGATGCACTACCAAAGAACAAATTTGGTGTAAGCAGGAACACACATACATTTGGCCTAAGTCTCCATCCTAATGTAAAATTTGATTCAATTCCAATTTTACTGAAGAATAGGAGAAGCTCTTGCTCCTCTTAAAATATAAAGATCATGCCTGGATAACAATAATTTGTCTCTTACAGAAGTATAACTAATTATAAATCAAATGCAGGTGCCTGAATTTCTTTTCTATACTTTGACCTCTACTGAATCCTCAATACCACTGCCTTTCTTTCTCTGCCTCCCCTTCCCTCCCCCCTGCCCCTTTATTATAACACTATTTAGGACATTTCTTTTACTTGGAGTGAAAAATGGTCAGTCATCTGAAGAATGAGCATACTTTAAGAAGAGCAGTTATTTGTTCAACAGCAGGTTAATGTAAGCAAAGGAAAGCTCAACCCAGTATGGCACTGCTTAAAGAAACAAAAGTCAGCTGGGTAGCAATGAGAATACAATATTTTCCAAACCACATGCATCTCATTATATGCAAAATCACTGCATTCTGCTTAATTAGTAAGCTCTGCATTTTTCCTTCCAGTTCTGACTTTTAAAGGCAATAAAGCCACTCCAGAGATTATAGCAGTAAGAAACCTGACTTCATGCCAGTTGATGAGAATTTCCCTGTAACATCACAGGACCATGTAGATCTTACCCGACAAAAGAACTCAAAACAGAAATAAGAGTTCTTTTCTTTCAACCACTCAAACAAATCACCTAGGAGATAGCATTCTCTCCCTTCAGACTGAAAGTAGATACTATTCTGGAATATACACTCTATTACTCATATTCACTTTACTGATCTAAGAACAAGCCAACATCTGACCTTATTTTGTTAGGCATTGTGCAGTTTCAGAGAAATAAGTGTCCAGGTGCTATGCCACAGGTCTAGCTCACAAGCTAGATCAGGCTCAGGGGAGGTATGCATGATGCACGTAAAGCATAAAATATGTGTTTACTTCACGTATGTTAGTTGGATTAATTTATTTGATTGCTTGCTTTGCTGGGCTTTCCTGTTAAGTTTTATGTGAAATAGGAAGAAAAAGGGAAAACTGCAGAGAAGAGTGAGTGCAGCTGAGGTACAGTGACTGTGAAGAAGGCAGGAAGAAATGCTTCAGTCAATCAGAAAGGGACAAGAGTTCAAAATAGTGGATTTCAAATATAAAAAGCCCCTACTTTAGCTGTGTCTCCAACTGCCACTGCAGGTGGGAGGCTTCAGCTGTCTCAAAACCTTAAATTATCTTGCCTCAGTTGAGCAAGAATCTTAAATTATTTTCAAAACAGATAGTATTTCAATCCACATAATGTCATGTGCTCTGCAACAAAATATTGAACTAAAGATGTTCGCAGAAGTAACTGTTTTCTTACAGCTGACACACTGCTTCCAGAGTCCCTATCTTGACCAGTATGTCAGCAGTGTAGGCAGACTGCTGACACCCTGCCTCCTGCCTGACATGGGCAGCATAAGCAGGATGCTGCCCACATTACTGACGTAAAGTAGGATTTCCTCCAACCACATTGCCACTGCTGGAGCCAAGGGGCAGATATGCCCCTGACTCCCACCCGCATGCAAAAGGTATTTGCACAATTGGCTATTGATGCCAGATGACCCGAACACCAAGTGTTCCTGGCAGTTCACCATCGCTTATCACTGTGTGTTTGCTGTTGGGGATTAGGCCATGTTGCTGCTCATCTTTCCTACTAGCTCAATAAAACTTTGTTTTTTAATGTGTTGTCAGACCTCATTACTGTTCACACCTCAGTACCTGACCATATGTTAAAATTAGACACCAGCTGAAAAAACAGTTAAGTTTAAGCTAGATGTTAATTCAAAAGTAAAAGTCAAAATACCATGAATGGACCAGGAAGCATTGTTTACAGCATGATTGCATTTGGAGCACTCCATTACTATTACCCAATCAATCTGTTGTGATATATCTTAACAGTAAAATATGACACCAAAAAAAAAGAGAAAGATTGAAATATGCTTTTGGGAATGGTTGTTTGGTTGTTTTCTTGCCTTCTAAGAGATAATAAAATACATGTGCTGTCTACAAATCACTATTCATTTAAAGCTGCAGAGAGCACTGTTTTAAGCAAGTAACTGAATGTATTTGTACCCATTAATACATTTGAATTAAATGTGTTTGAAGCAATAGCTTCTACTGATGTACGCTTCAGTTTTTAAATAAAGATACAAAATGCACATATTACAGTGAGAGATTTAAAATAAACTCAGTTATTTTAGTGCTTTCCTTTTCAATATTTCAAACACTAGCAGTTAAAATACAACAGAAGCTCTGACAGTGATTCTACTACTCCCTTGGTAGCCTTTAAGACCTTGGTTTCAGTCACTAATCCAGATGCCAACAGACCTTCCTCTATTACCAGGAATCATATCAGAAGCTTTCATAATTTCTTGGTAAGAAATGGAACACTTATCTGAGCAAATTCAATACTACTTGCATGTTTCACTTCAAACACTCTTTACAGCCAACAGGCTGTTCACTATCAGCAACTAAATACACCAAATGTATTACACAACTTACAGAGCATAAATAAGAGAAAGTCTGAATGTAAATGCAAGAGATTTTCTATAACATTTTCTATAAAAGAATCCAGTATTTTCTTTAGATGATACAAATTATCAGACATGCTTTGTAATACAGTGGTGCATTCTAATTATTTTTCGGCTTCTTTTTCTTTCTCTGAAACCTTGCAAACATAAAGGCTTGAAAACAGTAAAACAGAGAAAGCGATTTCTCTAACAGGGAATGGCCATTATTTAAGTTGTCCTGGTTTTACTTGGCAAGAAACACCTGGGTACCGTAAAAGGACTGATCCATTATAATCTCATAAACCCTAGAAATTTCAAGATCAAAATTAAGGATTTTCCTTTTTTTTCATTCCAATCAAAGAGAATTCCATTAATATGTTTCAGAAGAAGATGAGACCACTGCTGCAAATCATTGGTTGCAACCACCAAAGCCTCATGGGAGCATGCATACATTGCTGATAGCAAGTCCTCTCACTCCCATTCCTCTCTGCTAGAAGGATATATGAAGGAATCAAGGATAAGGCCTCTCACCCCTGCCCCAGTAGGGTTTCTATTACCAATAACAATTTTACAGTCCAGTTTGCTTTTGTCTGTATTTTTTGAAAGGTCTGAGGTGCTGGGTGATTAATACTCAGGCAGAGAAAATTTTCTTGACCTGAAATGACATTCTTACACAGTGCTAGGCACCAACTAACAAAATGGATTTTATTTCGCAGCAGTTTACAGAAGAGGTAGACAAAATGGATAGGTCAATCCTGTTCTCATAGGTCAACCCCAAGCCAATAAGTGCCCCTGTACCTTAAATACCCCAACTGCATTCACACTGACTATAACAGCATCTCCTGAGACTGTCCAAGATGAAAAATGACAATCCAACAAGCCTTTGTATCCTCTGTACACATTCCTACACCACCTAAACCTACCAAAAGACTAGTTTCGGTGTACACATTAATTTTCCTACCAAGGCATATAATGACAGGATAATATTCTTAAAATGCATGGCAAGAATGGAACTGGAGGTTTTGCTAAGCGTTTGCAGAGAGGGGTGATGGCATTCAACAGACTCATCTTTAGAGGCATACCTTATGCTAGAGGCAGCAAACACAAGACAATGGGAGCTACTCTCCAGTGACTGAAAGTCTCATACCCATACAAGCTCCAGGCCCTTGAGTTACAATAGGCTGTCAAGGGCACTGAGCTGCAACTCAAAAATGCACAGCCTTTAAACCACTACCCAGATAACATGCTTCAAAACATACCATCTCAGAAACGACTTAGGCCATGCTGTTATCAGGTATATGGAACCATTACAGGCTTTTTTTTTTTTTTTTCCTTCATCCTTTAACATCCCTGACAATCCCCTTTTGAACAATCAACCTTTCAACAATGTTCATGGGCTGAATGAAAAATCCCTTCAGCCTCTGGTAAAAAGCAAAGCAGCAGTTGGGCTAGATATACTCTTCCTAGTCTTTGCCTTCACTCTTCAAATCCTTTAGGGTCAACCTTCACATTACAGGTCGAAATTTTGGCTCAAAACAGGCAGATCTCCAACCTCTACCATCTAGAAAGGTTAGCACTTGCGAAGCTCATCACCCGAACTTGCTGGATCACATTAGTGCTGACAAAAGCTTTTGGAGCTGTGGTGGGTTGACTCTGGTTGGATGCCAGGTGCCTATCACTACCCTCCTTGGCTGGACAGAGAGAAATAATAACAAAAAGCTTGCAGGTGGAGATAAGGACAGGGAGAGATTATTCACCAGTTACTGTCACAGGCAAACCAGACTCAACCTGGGGAAATTAGTTAAATTTATTATCTATCAAATCAGAGTAGGATCACAAGAAATAAAATTAAATCCTAAAACACCTTCTCCCACCCCTCTCTCTCATCTTCCTAAGCTCAACTTCACCCCCCATTTCTCCACCTACCCCCACGCCACAGCAGCACAGAGGGATGGGGAATGGGGACTGCAGACAGCTCATCACATGCTGTCTCTGACACTCCTTCCTCAGGGAAGGACTCCTCACACTCTTCTGCTCCAGTGTGGGGTCCCTCCCGCAGGAAACAGTCCTCCATGAACTGCTCCAATGTGCATCCCTTTCCTTCAGGAACAGACTGCTCCAGCATGGGTTCCCCCACGGGGTAACAAGTCCTGCCAGCAAACCTGCTTCAGCACGGGCTCCCCACGGGGTCAACAGCCTCCTTTGGGCATCCCACTGCTCCAGTGTGGGGTCCTTCCTGGGCTCCACTATGGACTTCCATGGGCTGAAGGAGAACCTCTGCTCCACCACCCGTACTATCTACCCCCTTCCTTCTTCACTGACCTTGGTGTCTGTAGAGCTGTTTTATTCACATATTCTCACTCCTCTTTCTGACTGCAATTGCTCCTGCATAGTAACTTTTCCCCTTTCCTAAATATATTATCCCAGAAGAGCTACCACCACTGCTGATGGACTTGGCCTTGGCCACCAGTGGGTCTGTCCTGGAGCTGGCTGGCTCCATCAGACACAGGCAGTTTCTAGCAACATCTCAGAGAAGCCACCCTGTAGCCTCCCCGCTACCTTGTCATGCAAACCCAATAAAGAAACACTTGCACAAAATTTCCCAGGTTAAGTCCAAGCCTGTGATCCAGACAAGCTGATCCCCCAAAGCAGCAGGAGGGGGCTGGATAGTTACAAACCATGGCTAAGAAGCACTTTTTGGTAGAGGTTTCACTGGGGGACAAGAAACTATCTACAAGCTTGAACTGTTGCTGTGAGAGTGACAGTTCCTGAGGTCTATTCCCTATGAAAAGCTGGATTCCTAGCTGGGCTACCACCTTATATGCTACAACTTTTGGCCAGCCCTTAAGTGGTCAGGCAGTTGGCCTAGATGGTTGTAGGCCCTTGCAACTGAACAATTTTATTCTATTCTGTTTGACCGGACTCTTAACTGTGGCTTGGCTCCTTAGCTGTAAAAATACTACTTCTATGAAATCTGCTAAGATCTTCACCTCAACAACTTTATCATTCTCTAAGCATCTGCTATTTCAAAACAGGTAATACTACCTAAAGCAAGGCACTTTAAAAACAGGTTTTTATTTTTCCTGTGAAAAACTGCATACACCCAAGGTGCTGGATACCTACACTGGGGGTCATACTTAGCATTTACACATACACATACAAATAAGATGATGGGGATCAAGCTTCAGACAAGCCTTATCTTTCATGAACTTGTTAATAAACAGTCACTATTGCCCATCTTTTTCTGAAAAATTGAGTGGCTTCAAACAAAAGTAGAACCAAATTGCAATTAAAACCAAAACAAAACACGAGGTTCTTCACATAATATGTAAAAACAGCTTGGGAACTTCCTGTTGTAGTTGTTGATACCCAAAAAGCACCAGGTCATAGTTACAGAGAAAAATTTAACAGTAGTTATTACACAGAACAGGATTGCCACTGGCTTAGAAAGACTGCTGAAAGCAAGGGTAACATTTAGATGTGGTATCACTACATGACTGTCCTCATTTCACACTCTTCCCCAGGCATCCAGAAACAGATAGGGTCACAGAAAGGATTGTGTTAGATCAACCTTGATATGACTGCTCTCTTTTTTAATCAGCATGTATAAAACCCCATGATGATAAAATTCTTCCTTCTATCCCCAAATTATCATTTATGCTTTCATTAGGTCCATGCTGCCCAGTGTGTACCAAAAGCCACCACACTTAACATGGGGAACTATGTAAAAAGATGGATTCGTAGAGAACTATGAGGGAGAAAAACATGAAAGGAAACATCAAGAAGGTGTTGCTTTAGAGGGCAAGGGGTTGCTTACTGAGAGTCCAAAGAAAGCCTAAAAAAGGAAAACTTCAAAGGTGTTATCTGTACAAAGCTAAAACAGCACATGAACCACAGGTACTGTAGGTTTCCTTCTCCTTCAGTTCTGGATATTTCAGTAAATAATAAGCAAGGTAAATATTTGTAAGAGGGGAGTTTCCATCATTGTTACGTAGAATTAAACATCTTTCTGTGATGTAGAAACAGGTGACGTTTCCAGGGTTGTTTTTTTTTTTTTTTCAATTTACATTTACATGTGTGTGTGCACCTATTAAAAAAAAAACATGATGGGCTGGTGGAACATAGGTGTGCTATCAAGTTTTTATACCATAAAAATTGGTTTAATTCTAGTATTACGTGCACAAAACACAAAGCGGATTTAGATTATGGAATCATAGAATGGTTTGGGTTGGAAGGGACCTTAAAGATCATATAGGTCCAACCTCCCTGCCTGTGGCAGGGACACCTTTCACAACATCAGGTTGCTCAAAGCCCAGTCTGCCTGGAATGAACACTTCCAGGGATGGGGCACCCACAACTTCTCTGAATTAATATCCTTTATCAATTGAAGGCGGAGGGAAGGAGGACAAAAGAACAAAAATACCATAGGAGGAATGCAAAACACCCTCAGATCTAAATACTGGACTAGTTTTCTATTCTTAACCATTCTAACCATAGAATCATAGAATACTTAGGGTTGGGAAGGACCTTAAGATCACCTAGTTCCAACATCCTGCCATAGGCAGGGACACCTCACACTAAACCATGACTCCCAAGGCTCTGTCAAAACTGGCCTTGAACACTGCCAGGGATGGAGTATTCACAACTTCCCTGGGCAACCCATTCCAGTGCCTCACCACCCTAACAGGAAAGAATTTCCTCCTTATATCCAATCTAAACTTCCCCTGTTTAAGTTTTAACCCATTACCACTTCTCCTATCACTGCAGTCCCTAGGAAAGAGTCCATCCCCAGCATCCTTGCAGGTCCCCTTCAGACACTAGAAGGCTGCTATGAGGTCTCCACGCAGCCTTCTCTTCTCCAGCCTCAACAGCCCCAACTTTCTCAGCCTGTCTTCATACGGGACGTGCTCCAGTCCCCTGATGATCATCATGGCCCTCCTCTGCACTTGTTCCAACAGGCCCATGTCCTTTGTATGTTGAGGAAACCAGAACTGTACACAATACTCCAAGTGAGGTCTCATGAGGACAGAGTAAACGGGCAGGATCACCTCCTTTGACCTCCTGGTCATGCTCCTTTTGATGCAGCCCAGGATACTGTTGGCTTTCTGGACTGCAAGCGCACACTGAAGCCGCCTTATCCAGTTTCTCATCGACTAGCACCCCCAAGTCCTTCTCCGCAGGGCTGCTCTCAATCACTTCACTGCCCAACCTGTAGCTGTGCCTGGGATTGCTCCCACCCAGGTGTAGGACCTTGCACTTGGCATGGTTAAACTTCATGAGTTTGGCATCAGCCCACCTCACAAGCGTGTCAAGGTCCCTCTGGATGGCATTCCTTCCCTCCAGCGTATCAACTGAACCTCACAGCTTGGTGTCATCGGCAAACTTGCTGAGGGAGCACTCAATCCCACTGTCCATGGCAGCGACGAAGATGTTGAACAAGACTGGTCCCAACACAGATTCCTGAATGACACCACTCGTTACTGGTCTCCAGCCGGACATTGAGCCATTGACCACAACTCTTTGTGTGTGGCCATCCAGCCAGTTCTTTATCCACCGAGTGGTCCACCTACCAAATTGTTGTCTCTCAAATTTTAGAGACAAGCATGTCTTGTGGGACAGTGTCCAAAGCTTTGCACAAGTCCAGGTAGATGACATCAACTGCTCTACCCCTGTCCATCAGTTCATAGCCCCATCATAGAAGACCACCAAATTATTCAGGCAGGATTTCCCCTTGGTGAAGCCATGCTGGCTGTCACCAAGCACCTTGTTTTCATGTGCCTTAGCATGCCTTCCAGGGGCATCTGCTCCAAGATTTTGCCAGGCTCAGAGGTGAGACTGACTGGTCTGTATTTCCCTGGGTTTTCCATTTTCCCCTTCTTAAAAATGGGGGTTATATTTCCCTTTTTCCAGTTGTCAGGAACTTCACCTGACTGCCGTGATTTTCAAATATGATGGCCAGCAGCTTAGCAACTTCATTCGCCAGCTCCTTCAGGACCTGCAGATGGATTTCATCAGGACCCATGGACTTGTGCACATTCAGGTTCTTAAGACGGTCTCAAACCAGATCCTCTCCTACAGTGGGCCCAAGGTCTTCATTCTCACAGTCGCTGCATGCAAGGCTGCCCTGCAGCATCACAGTTCCAACGAGCCCTTCCCTGTTGGTGAGCACGAGGTCAAGCATGGCACCTCTCCTTGTTGGCTCCTCTATTACTTGCAGAAGGAATTTGTCTTCCACACAATTGAGGAACCTCCTGGATTGCTTGTGCCGGGCCGTACCATCGTTCCAACAGATGTCAGGGTGGTTGAAGTCCCCCATGAGAGCCAGGGACTGCGAACGTGAGGCTGTCCATAGAGCGCTTCATCCACAGATTCCTCTTGATCAGTCAGTCTGTAACAGATCCCCCACAGTAATGTCTCCCATAGCTGTTCTCCCTTTAACCCTGACCCACAAACTCTGTTAACTGCTAACATGTCCCCAGACAGAGTTCCATACTCTCCAGCCTATCCCTAACATAAACAGCAACTCCCCCTCCCCGCCTGCCGGGCCTGTCTTTTCTATAAAGCCTGTAACCTTCCATTCCAACAGTTCAGTCATAGGAGCCATCCCACCATGTTTCTGTGATGCTTATTATATCATACCCCTGTAGACGTGCACACATTTCTCATTCCTCTTGTTTGTTCCCCATGCTACGGGCTTTGTATAGAGGTACCTGAGCCAAGCTCCAAATGAAGCCAGCTCCTTGGCTGGAGCAGCTGGAATATCTCTACATTGCTCCGAGCATTTATTACAGGTGCTGGCAACTGACTGGGTGTGTTGGGATGGAATGATGACCCCCTCCCCCAACACATCTAGTTTAAAGCATCCTTGACCGGTCTGTCAAGCCTCCTACCAAAACTGCTCAGACCAGCTCCACCAGCCCCCAGTAGACCTGGCCTACTAACTTGAGTCCCATGTTCAAGACACCCAAACCCCTGACTATGGCACCACCCTTTTAACCATTTATTATCCTGGCCAATCCTCCTAGCCTTTTTAGGGTCCTCCCCTTTATCCTGCAGAATTGAAAAAAAGACAATCTGAGCTCCAGAGCCCCTGACCACCTCTCCCAGGGCTCTGTATTTCTTCTTCATGTTCTCCAGGCTACTACTATTTATATCCCTAGCACCCACATGGATCACTAGAAGTGGGTAATAGTCAGCAGAAATTACTGGAGCAGGCAGCCTCTCTGCAACATCCCTGATCCGCGTTCCTGTTAGACAACACACCTCCCTTGGGACCGGGTCAGGCCGACAGATGGGTGCCTCTGTTCCTTTCAAAGTAGAGTCCCCTACTACTACGACCCGCCTCATTTTCCAGGCAGCACCAGTAGAGATCTTCTTTAGCAACACACCAGCTGGTTTTTTCTGGTGCCAGTATGTTTCCTAATCAGTATATATGAAAATAAAACAAATGCATCTCTACTTCAAATCAGTACCTTAAGGTTCCATAATATGACAGGCATTTTCCTTAATTGTTCCCCACTCAGGAAATACAAAGCAGTTCTCAAGAACCAAACCTTTAAGGAGCCTGAATATTTTTTAGTTTGAGGGAAATAAACCTCTCACCCCCTGACAGCAAGACCCCATTAAGAAATGTGCTAATTGGCTGCACCCTTTGGGAGCTGAGTGTACTCCAACTTTTATTTCAAGGGTGGCAATGTACCTTAGTGTGAGGTTATCACATTAGTTAGTTCCTGATGTGAAATACCATGTGTGAAACTATAGTGTGGGTGCAAAATGACTGAGATTCACTTTGACTGCAGTGTCAGCACAACATTCCTGTCACATGCTGCTGAGAGAATGTGATGCATTAATGCATCTTCAGTCACCTTACTTTATAAAAGTATGATTAAAACTTTTCAATGTGTATAGTACTGTTATTTTATGAATGCCTGTTGCTGCTGCTTTTGTGTTAAAAGGCTATTACCTACTGTGTAACCTTATCTAGGTGTTCCTGCTCCGGCAGGGGGATTGGACTAGATGATCTTTTGAGGTCCCTTCCAATTTCTAACATACTGTGATACTGTGATACTAATAGAAAACAACTCAGGTTATCATCTGTTATATTAGAATATTCTCTATTAGCTTAAGGAAAGCAAAAGACTTTGCAACAGATCATAATTTTTATATTTGCTTAACCCTGAACATTTAAGTACAGCAAATAACATGGAAATAGGTGTGCATTTGAAAGGTATTCATGTGCCAACAGAGGCTGCACTAGCAGTCACTGTGAAAGATGCAAAGTAAGCTGGTTGAAGAAAATTGGGAGGGACACAACTGTGATGTCCATCTACTAGCTACTGAAGAATGGCTATTGAAAGTTAATAAAGCTGGAAATTATTCACTGTAACAGCTGAATCAGAAATAACTAGATTACAAACACACATCCTAAAACCCCTAGAAGAACTAAAGCCCACAGTCCCTACTCCCTCAGCATACAAACTACCAGCCAGCTCCACATTGTGAAGCCAGGAAGTAAGTTAAACAGCATCAGTTCTACATGTACTGAACCACCCAGCTGATGCATTAGAAAGAGATGCAGCCATAGAAGTATTTCAGATTTTATTTTTCATACTAGCTTTTTATTCTGTAAGGAGGGATTTCTAAAGCTTCAGATACATTATGGTATTTAGACAGATGAAGCAATATAAACAAATATATTTAACAGCCACAGTCTCGGAAACAAGAGGAGAATAAGGCAGCTGAACAAATCCTCAGGTCACTGGATATCTGGCACCACTGTCCCTTAGATCTTGGTTCAGCCAGTAAAAATTCAGAGCATCTACCTCCCAAACCATAATGGCATTCATGATACTGTTTTTAAAATGATCCTTCTGAATTCCAGGTGGTTCACTGCTCTCTATGAAAAAGAAGGTTTCTATTTAATTTTTTTGCAGAAAAAAGCCTGCATTCAAAATCCCACTTGAGAGTGCATATGTGCTTACATTTCTGAAAAATGCCTTAATGGCTTCACACAATGTGTAGCTTTTATTGTGTTTCTTACATTTTACAACATATTTTTTTTCCCAAAAAAAAATTGTTTAAGAATCAACAATGAATTACTCCCATGGCTTTAAGGTATTTTATCTACTCTGATTTTCTATTATAAGCATTTCACCTAATACCTCTTTTTTTTTTTTTTTTATCTTTCTACAAATTCAAAAAAGTTATTTTCAGGATTAGAGTTATTTTGGAGATTATTTTAAAGGATTACATTGATGCACATTCCTCTTATCAGAATAATGATTATTTGCCAGACTTGCTTGTAACAGCATTTGATCTTTTATGTTCTCATCAAATTTATACTGATTTTTGCATATAGTTTTTATTTAAAAGCATGAATAAAGACATTTGTAAATCCTAGATCAGCCTTTTATTTCTATGCCATTTTATTTTTGTATGCAAGAAGGCTATTTCACTCATTGAATGTTTCTTTTTTTCCTGAGTGAATGAACTTGGAAACGAAAATTTTAAAATAGTGAGAAGAAAACCGTTATTAAATTGAGCTATAAATAAATTAGCAGATTATTACATCTGGAGAAGGGTTTTTTCTTTGGAGTAAAGCAGCTCCTTTGTCTTTAAATTTGGTGGGGGTTTTTTCAGGTATTATTTTGACATGTCAAAGAATTACAGTACTGTTCCTCTGTGCTTCACTTAAGTATATGTGGGAAATTATTAACAGTTATGATATATTTGGTTTCTGAGATAGAAAGCTCAAACAAACCCCAATGAAATTTCTACTATGAATAAATATTTGCTGCATTAAGAAGAATCACTTCATGGACTTGTTTTGACAGTAAACCAGGAACTAACTGGATTGTAATTGCCAACAGAGACTGTTGGAGCGACAGAACAGATTCCTGAAGTTATTAACGTATTACTTAATTACTGACTTCTATGAACCATAAAGAAATGTTGATATTTAATCTACAGATTAAAAGAATATAAAGGATAAGTCTAAGTGAATGTGTTGATTTTCTTATGACATTTCATGTCTACTATACAACCTTGAAGCTAAAATATAAATTCAAGATTTTTAAAAGTCATCAGCTGAAGCAAAATCTATCGTGAGATACATAAATACTATAATATAAAACAGTAATGGTATTTCTTATGATGAAAATACTGTGGATCAAAACTATTTCTAACAGAATTCCACCTATTTCTTGACATTAATGAAAGATTTGGGGGCTTATTGCTTATACTGGTATGGGTTTTAGAGGGACACAAGGTGGGGAAAAGAATCTTTATAGGTGGCTTTGATGGCAAAGAAGATCAGGTACTACTCTTCACATCTGTCGTACGAGCAGCAGCAGAGGGAGTGTGGTTGAAAGTTGCATCATACAGGTTAGATTTTAAAGGGGGGGAAATCTTATGAAAAGAGTAATGAAGTACAGGAATACGTCACCTCACAATGTCACATCTTTCCGCACTCTGGAATTCCTTAAAAAATAAGTGAAGGCAAACACCCTTCATGATGCCCATGGACCGGTAAGACCAACAATTCATTGCCAGCTTCATGATTCTGTGTTTACGCAACATAAAATTTCTGTGTAAAATGTAATTCCTGTCACCATGTGATTCAATGAGTTTAAATAGAACTCAGCAAGTGGGCAACACGGGAAAAGCGGGCAAGTAAGGCTGATGCAAAGATCAGGAACAAGAAAGGGATCCGAAACCTGCAATTGCTACAGCAGGCCATGGCTTAACTTGCTTGGGAACAGATGAACTTAAATTCCTCTGAGAAATCAGTAAGGAAATCCAAAAGGCAATGGGACAGAGCCAGAGTGAGAAGGGTCAGAAGTGAGAGCTGTCATTAAGCATTGATGTGATGGATGACAGCTGAGGTTGTTGAGCAGATGAGACTACAGAGCAACAGAGAAGAGGGAATGTGCCAGAGAACTGCCTTATGACAAATCCACTGCACTTAATCAGTGTCTTCAGTACTCTTCTAATTCCTAATGCCATCTTCCTTTCCGAAAGGGCTGCCTCACTCAGTACACTGGGCAGGGATTTTCTGACGGGCAGAGCCTCTCTACGGGGTCAAATTTTCTTCAAGAAGCAGTGCTGTAAATGAGCCGCCATAGCCTTTGCACAAGGGGAAGCAGAGAGGCAGGCAACAGTACATAGAAAGTGATGCTATATTGACAAGTGGTTTCTGTTTGGTGCTCTGGCTTAGCCTATTTGGAAGATGTAAGCAGAGGGAAGCACAGTTATTTGTAAAAAGAGCAATCAGCACAGCAGTGATGAAAGATGTAGTGGAGGAAATAATTCCTGCTTCAAAGCCCAGTTAGAAGGTGAGAGCCTCTCTCACCTGCCAATGCCCTCAAAAAAAAAAAAAAAAAAATAAAAACTGATGTATTTATACAACATTTAAGTGACAATTTCTTGCTTCTAGTTAAGAGAGGGTCAGATTCACTTGAAACCCAAAATATTTTTTCATTCTCCGACAAGTTAAAGGTGTAGGAAGAGCTGCAAACAAGCTTATTTGTTCCATCATTTTAACTATTTCTTTTGCTTCTTCCTCTTTTCTTTTTTTTTGGCAATCAGTAGAGTTATTTCTACAGTGTGCGCATTCCACACACGAAGATGCAATAGCCTCACAGCTCAGATGCTGCTCGGGATCAGCAGGCTGCACATGCAGCATGAAGCGCACTAGAAAAAAACAACTGAACAAGGTTGACCCTAAGGACAGAACATGCCTCTCCTGTATAATTTGCAATTACAGTCCTATCTCCTACAGGTCCATACATCCAAGCTAGAAAGATAGTACAAGTAGAATTTTTATCTATTTATTTACAGAGCAGTTTGGACAGCACTGCAATACAGATAAAATTTTCAGTCTTTCTGCATTTCTACCTTTCACGTTTTTCAGCAATATACTTCTAAAATAGGAATGCAGGAGGGGAAACAAATACAAACGCCTGCTACTTAAGATAAATATCTCATGTATTCTCTTCATAAACATTCCATTTATCTAAAACATTTTTTAAATTTCTGATATTTTTCCTAAAATAATTAGGCCTTTTACCTTAACTATTACTACTGGTATGAAACCTGGAAACCTGTTTCCAGGTCTCCCTTTCCATTTTGGTTTGTTGCCAAATTTTTCATACATATATAAATATATATGTATGTATGTGTGTGTGTGTGTGCATATACTCATCTTCAACCAATCTTCTCATGAACTATTAGCTGGGGTTTTTTGCACAAACTCTTTGATTATTTTTTTTTTAATGTGTTGGAGCCTAAGGTGAAAAGCATTCCTTTTCAGGTTTCCCTTTCTGACTAAATAAGGCAACTTCATACAAGTCCTTCCTGCAAGGCAGGCCGAACATCCCCTTGATAGTCACAAGTACATGTTTTATGCAGCAGCCTTACAAATTGAAAGATACCTCTTGGTTTCCTTTATGTAGAAAGGGCCTGGTATAATGACATTGCCACATAATACAGCAGCATTTTAGCCACCATTTTTATGTCACATTTTCAGTGGCTACATAGGATGCAAAAGCCACATTCCTAACATGTTCCTCCAGCTGTGATCCTAAATTTGTCAGTAATGAGACAGAATTCCATTCACCTAGCATACTCAGAAAGTACCCAAAGTATATGAATTTTTGACCACATTTTAAGTTTTTCCTTCCTGTCAATGGACAGTGTCAAGTGTTATTCTTCTGTAGTTGCCAGAGTTAATTCTATTTACCCTTTTTTCTCCCCTGCCCCCCCGAAGATTGACAGTGAAATCAGTCTTACATCAGTTTTGACATCCAATTAGATTTTTAAATGCTGTAGCTTTGCTATGTAAGTTTCATAAGTTATCGGTTTTGTAATGGCAAAAAATTAAAATCACCAGTCATCTATCCATTTTATGATCTTACAGAGACCTACAATTTAGTTCCAAACCAGAACCCGTATATAATACCCAGAAGGCTAAATAAAGGAAGAGCCATCTGCAAAACGCTCCTTTACACATAACAATCTCTTTTGACATTTCTGTACTCATTAAACATTGTTGCTTGCATCTACTGCTGGCTTTTTGAGATCCCAATTTAATAAATTTGACAAAAATACCCTGTAACTTGTGTGACAACGAAAATGTGTATCTGCAATGGTTTACAAGCACTGCTAAAAAAGATGAGAAAACATACTTGTTACATAGTTAAAAATGCTGAATTTGGGGGGAAAGAAGGGTAAATAAGACAGTTATACATTGGATAACAGCGTGTGTGCATCTTTCACATAAACAGTAGTGCTGGGATCACTCTCAAGCTGTGTATTTGTCAACCTTATGTTCAGAAAGTATATACGGATTTTCTCTTACAAAAAAAAAATCTAAACTCAACATTAGCATTCATGCTTTTTTTACTTTAAAAGATGTTTCAGTGCTCTAGGACAGTACTGAATCTGCACAAGAAGCTGTGTTGAATGTATGTAATTTAGAGAGACTTCTATTAGCAAAAAAGACACTCCAAAAGACGACAGATAAGATTCTGATTTGACATCCTGACTCTATCACAAAGGCTACGCTCACGGCAGTTGCAGCACAAGTCCAATCAAATCTGTACCAAGCTAAAAAGTAATCACCTTCTGTGAAGGCCATTAGCAGATTAAGCCTGGGATAAAGAAAAAAAAAGTTACATGCATCTATCAAAGGGCAGAAAACCAATGGCTTGTACATAAACCATCTTTTCAATTGTATTTAGGTAAGTGATTAGTCTTAACACTATCATCTTACTATTTGACTTCATCATGGCCATACTGTGACCCAAATACAGCAGATATATCAACAACCAGATCAAGTCCAATTCCAGCTGAAGGCTTTTTAAGTCTGCTGGTAAACTAAGGATGACTGATGGTAGCTGCCTTGGCTTTGCTTAGAAATTACTTTATTCAAATTAAGCGCATCCATGAGAAATTAACCCATATTCCAAAAATCACTTTGCTGTATCAACTTGAACAATCAAAAGGAAAATTGATCACATAAGTGAACGTGCACAATAAGGATGTAAACACACGTTGTTAGCACACCTTCAAAGTCTGCAGCATTATGAGATGATGTATTTCAGGACTGGGTTAGGATCAAGTAACTGCTTTATCTTTCTGATGACTTGACACAAATCGTGCTATTCTGCGTTGAGCAAAACTTGCAGGGGAAGACTACCATGAGGTTGCCCTGAAGACTTCCATGGCACCTTGCCTGACAGAAGCAATGAGGATTTCCTGAAGAAGTTGGCAGTGGTTCAGTCCCTAAACCTCTTGATCCTGTGAACCCTCTGAAAACATGAGGCCATCTGCCACAGAGACTTTGTTTCCTCTACCTGCAGTATACACACCCATTCCTAATCATGTCCTTTGATTTACATGATGCTACTTACAGCTTCCTCATGCCATTGCTATGAAAATCAGGAAGATGCAACTCCTGATTAATCAACCTGAAACCATGCAGTAAGAGATCCCCCTCTTTCCTTTTGTATTTTTGTAGTTGTTTTATAAGCCTTTCACCCTCCAAATATGTATTGTAAACTTTCATTTATTTTACTCTCTACAAGTCCCTAATTCTTCTCCAGTGAAACTGTTGATCTGCTCTTTTTTTGGTATCTGACACAAAATTAGCTTTGATTTTGCCTTCATTTTTTGCAGACAGCATGCCTACTCCATAGGCACCTTCATGTGTTCTTCTAGGGCTGATATTACAGATTTCCACCTCCCCCAATCCCTTACAATATGTATCCTCTAACATTTTCACTGCTAGAGTCTTAGAACCTTGCTCATGTCATACTCATTGACTTTGGCTGTCACAGGACAATAGGAGTCACTACAGAGAGTGATATTAATTTCTATATTTTTCCCAAACTATCAATTAGGCTTTTTCAGAGTTTAACTGATGCGAATCACAGTTTTGGAGTCTATTTTATGGGTTTGGTCACCATTTTGTATATTGCTAATGGTATGAACCCTTAAATGCTTATTAGCTATTTATATCTGCAGCTTCCATTAAGGATCTGGCTGTGTCCTAGTCTCTAAACATACAAGTCATACTTATAGGACTGATGAAGTCTACCCTGTAAGGTGTGTATTTTTGTTGCATTGTGATTACACTGTGTCGCCTAAGTCAGACTCCGTTTTGGCTATTCATTTAACACATGATAAAAACGGACATTATGGCATGAGAGAAAAAGAACTGTACAGACCAGTTTATCAAGGAGCTTTAACCAGGGTGTTGAGGCTTTCACCCTGCCAGTTACTTCAGACACAGCCACATTTCTGCCTGAGGGATTCTTGTCTTGTGATTCAGATCTCCAGTTTAGGTAACAGTTAAAGCATACACAAACACCTACATCCAGCTATAATTAATACTTAACACAGGAGATACAGAAATCCACAGAAATATGTAAATCCCTAACACTTCTCTTCATCTATGATCATTATTCCTCAAAAGCAGTCTCCATACTGAGCTCACTCAGGATCCCCAAACTCTCTTTGGTTAACTATGGGAGCCACCATGTCAAAAGAGGAAGCAATATGCCACTGGTGTATGAAAACACCTATCTGGTCTTTCTCAAAGCATACAGAACTCTTCCCAGACCCAAGGGTTTGACCCTCTCACAACTCCTAATAGGAATTTTAGAATTTTGTTACCTCCATCCCATTTGCCAGATTATTCACTTACATTTTACTATAGAGAAGTCAGGACAAATAGATTTTTGAACCGAGTTCTGTGTCAGAAATCATACTTGAATGGATAAACTACTAGTACGTGACAGATACATGACATCACATCTATTGATTCATGCCAAGCTTTCCACACATTAAACAATTTCAGCGCAAGAGTAAAAAGTTACGTATATTACAAAATATTTACTTCTAATGTTTACCAGAAAGAACTATCAGTCAGTAAACCCAATGCCAGGTAAGCTAACCCCAAGTCCTTAGAAAAGCAATTGGGTTGTAAGACATAAATAAGATCAGAAATTTATTTAAAAAAAAAGATAAAAAAATCAAACAACAAAAAATTAAACAAACAAAAAGCCAAACACCATACACGCAGTTCGGGTTGACTGTTTGGATGATAAGATCATCCAAAAATCATGTCAAATTACACAGTGGGCTGATGCAGCTGAGCACTAGCCATTACATCATTCAACCGCCACATATAAAGTATAAAGCTGGCTTGTGGGACTGTCAATAACAAGGAACTGACTGTAGCAAGGAAGACTGGGAACCACCTTTTTCACTGGAACCATTGACTTCTGTAGAATGAAGTTCCAGGTGTAACACAACAATGGGCATGTGTAATTTTAAGTGAACATGTAAGATCTTTCCACACTCATGCACAAGTGCACTGTAAGGGATCTCAGATGCATAGGCTCTACACTTCCCATCTGTATCACAGCCTCTGGTCAATGAACTATTTATTTCTTCAGTTCTACTCCAGCTTCCTAGGCAGACTATGCTTTCTATAGAGCACACAATTCTGTTGCAGAACAAGAATCACATCAAATATGACTTTCAGAAAAGTACAAGTCATTTATTAAAAGTCCCAAGTGGCTTATGTAATTTTTAATTTTTTAAACACGGCTAGATCTCCTTTTCAAACTCATGTATCTATACACCTCGCAGTGCCTGAATAGCTTGCAGAACTAAGCACATCCTTCAGCAATGAGGTAATTATTTTGGTTCACTTAAAATACATACGCCAGTACCAGAGGCCCAAACACCCCAAGGATCCTTCTGCAGCTTTCAGCTCATCAGCACTTTTACTTCAGCACAACTCACTGTCTTTGATCTCTCTTTGAAAAGATTTGGCTTATGCTGAGGCTGTTTCTCAAAAAATAAATTGGCATTTGGAAAACAAAACCTGACGCAATATAAATTCAACACTGCTGTTTCTCTTTTAATATCTTCTCTCATTGTTTTAAAATACATGATTTTCTAAAAGTCTGCAGGGCAGTGAACCTGACTCCTGAGTTTCACATCATTTATTGGCATTTAAAGTGCATCTGTCACCAAGTGAGACTATGCTAAACAAGGATACTACACAGAGTTAAGTCTCTGGCTGTGGAAGAAAGCACGCTAAAAAGAGATCACAAAATCATAAGCACAATCATCCTAAAGGCTCTCAGGTCCCATAATCACCGAGCAACCCAATACTTCTACCTATTCTTGGTGTACCTTCATCCTTGAGGGTATGAAACACCTGTCTTCCAGCTCTCTGCTGCAGAGAAATGCTCATTTACTTTCTGTAGAGCCGAAATTATTGTTTACTGTTGCTCAGAGTTCTTATTCCTAATATTAGTAAGATCCTTAAACTGAAATTTCATGGAAATCATGTGGATGCACACAAGAACACATCAGTGTTTCATTGCTACTTGAATACTCTTTATCAATGTTCTTACTCTGTGTCCTGGGTTCAGCATTAGCAGTCATTTTTCTTCTTAATAGCAGGTGCAGTGCTGTGGTTTTGACTTTCAGCCTGGGAACAGCGCTGATAACACCAATGGTTTTAGTTGTTGCTCAGTAATGTTTACTGTGACCCAGGACTTTGTGAGCCTCATGCCCTGCCAGGGAGGAGGGGAATCCGGGAGGAAGCAGAGACAGGACACCTGACCCAAACTGACCAAAGAGGTATTCCATACCACAGCACATCATGCCCAGTATATAAACTGGGGGCAGTTACCCAGAAGCGCTAGATCACTGCTCGGGTCAGACTGGGTATCAGCCGGCGGGTGGTAAGCGGTTGTGTTCTCTCCCCTTGTTATTTCCCTTATCATTATTATTATTGGTGGTAGCAGTAGTGGTTTGTGTTATACCTTAGTTACTGGACTGCTCTTATTTCAACCTGTGGGAGTTACATTCTTCTTATTCTCTTCTCCATCCCTCCGGGAGCAGGGGGAGGAAGGAGGGGGAGTGAGCAAGCAGCTGCATGGTTTCTGGGTTGCGGCTGGCTTAAACCATGACACTCTGAATGGAGAACTTCAGGCTTGACATTGGTAGTTACCAGATACATAAGCATGGCTTATAATTGGGGATCTCATTCTACACATCCATGTAGTTCTTAAGGAAAAGGTTAAATGATGGTGTTGCTCCCCCATGCAATTTGATAAAATATGGAGTTAAAAATTCTACTTCGTCTAAAATAAACCACTTGACAGTAAATGAAGTTGTTGCCTGAACATCACCACAGTACTTCATAGCTCCTCAATGGACATTAGTTGTATCTATAAAGTTTTCTAATGTATATGATCACTTTTGGATTGGTGAGATAAAGCACAAATGCAGCCAAGTGCAGTGACAGCCAGAGCCATTACAGTTCATTGGAGAAACATGTTCACTTACACCTTTACTTATAGCCCATATATATACTTAGCAGATCTAGACTGCCTGACCAAAAAGTATTTCCATCTACAAAGTCACCATCTGTCTGATGGAAAAGGAGTTTTTATAGGTCCTATATATAGGACCTATACATACACATAACTCTGACACCAGAGATGTATATATGAGATACATACTTCTATAACCACTTTTTTATTACTTTGTTATCATAGCTTCAGCTATGAAATAGCTTGTTCATGACTTAACTGCGATGCAACTTGGATTTGTTCAAAGTTGAAGTTGTATGACAGAGGTTAAAATGATAAAACCTAATGGCTGAATTATTAGAAACAACAAAAAACAGTAGTTATTAATGGAAAAATAGACAATATAGACACATTATGGATCACAAGTATTACATAATTGTTTCCCTCCTACACCCCACCTGCTAGTAAACCTTACAAACCTCTGATAAAAAGTAGCTCTCAAATATGAAGTTCTTCCTCCTCACACACTCCTACAAAAACTAGATGACCCAAAATTAATTATGGGTGCTACGTAGTACTGAGCCAAGGTCCAATTTATAGCACAATATATCATAATTTTTCAGTGCCAGAAGAGTCAGCATGGTTATTTGATTAGCTGAATCCATTTCAATCTGAAAATGCCTCTGGCTTCAATATTCTGACAAGACTGCCATCTCACTGAATTCTAAACAATACATGCATTGACCCCTGAAAGGAAAGGCACTTTAAGTTGCTTGTGTGATTTAAGGGAGAAGAGAACCAGACATGTAGCATAAATATACACAAAATTACCAGAGTACCTTGGCATGCATGTAAACAAATATCAGAGCTTTCACGCTTTAGATATCAAAAACATAGGTCTATAAGCAGGAATATATTTATGTTACATTATGCTGCAGCACATTTATTTCACAGCAAGAAATCTGTTTCAATGAATTTCACATATACAGCTCTGTTGAAATTCAGTTTTAGAACCATCCCCTAAGCACACCAGAAATGAGGTGTATCAGCTTCAGATCAAACTGATCTGAAAAGGACACAAAGTACAGCAGAGGACACAAAGGCAGCTACCTTCAGAAGTCAATTGTCCAGCATCATACACTTGCCTTCCAAACTGACCTGCTTACCTCCTCTGGGATTGTGAAAGAAGGCCAATTTACATAAAGTGACACTTGTACCTAAACAGTAACCATACAACTCATCTTCTCCACCAGCAGGATCAAATAAAGTTTCTTTTCACAGGGTTAAATAGCAAGTGTTAATTAGCCTGACATCAAGTAGCAGCAGATTTGGCATACGTTAACCCATACCCAGACGCCTGTTCCAAAACACCTCACATACAGCTTTAACCCACTACTGGAGTTCAGCTTCCAAGTATCATGATCTTCAGCCAGCTTAATGAGGGGGGAAAGGCTGAATTTTCTTCCTCTTAGTCTTAAAGAAAATACGGTGGTGAAACACTCCCTCAGAAGTACATGGCTTATCAGAAAACTTCCAGGTTATACCCTAGAAGACCTGGTAAGCATTTGTCTGCCCACATCCTTGAACAACTTCTCGAGTCCTGCCAGGCTGATAGGTATAGCTAAAGAAAGTCAAATCGTCCATGCTCAGTAACACCATAATTACTGTTGTATCTCCTTTTAAACTTCACTGCTGACAAGGTAGGTCCAAATAATTACTACCATTTATGTTGACATCATTAGATCACGTCATGCTGTGACTAAGTAGGACTGCACTGCATATACATAGGTATGGACACAGGAACCTTCTGTGGAAAAAAAAAAAAAGAAAAATTAAATATAAAAAAGAACATGCTTGAGTTTGCTCTTTCTTTTTAACTTGAAAGACTTCAAGCTTCTACCTGATCAATAACTACTAGGAAGAGAATCCATCTATTGTTTTCTTCAGAAGTTGCAACAGTCAAATCGACATATTTTTTCTGAAACACTAGTATAAGCATTAGTGGATTTTATACCAGTGGCCTCACATTTCAAGTCAAATACAGCGCTTTATCAAAAATAAAAAAATAAATAAATAAAAAATGTGTAGAAGTCTGGATTTTTTATTTGTTACAAGATGTATTTATACTGCATTGTGATTTTTAATCAAAGCTACAGCAGCCTCTTTCACTCTTCCCCTATTTATGAAAATAGACATCCTTTGTCTTTTATACACATTACATTGCAAAATACTTCTTTGTTTTGGTGCTGGGAGATTGGAAGGTGAAATGGAGGTCACCCAGTTCCCCGAGGTCAGCCAACACTAATAATACTGGCCTCTGGAGAACACTGGCAGCGTCCCATTTCTCTCAAGGTCAAGCAACTGCTGCAATCATTCAGTGAGGGACTAATAAGACAATTCACAAGTCCTTCTTCAGGGATAAAGAACATGGCAGTTACAGTGTTCCAATGGTTTAAATTCTTGTAAACAAATTTCTATTAGCAGAAAGAGCCTTTTGAAATGATGAAAAAGTTTGGTAACTACAGTAACATAACCACTGGGGATGGGTTGAGTGGTGGGGTGCTTTTTTGCCTTTCAGTGAAGATCAGCTAATAATTAATAAATACAGGTAACATATAATGGTATCTGTGTACCTGTGCACATGTACTTACAAGAGTAAAAAATAAACCTAAAGAAATATGTTAATACATTTATTAAAACTACGTGCATGTTCCCACCCTACCCCAAATCTTGGTTACCTGCATCCATGCTGCACACATGCTTAGAGCCTGGCCCTGTGCGCACACAGCCTCCCCATCCACATCTCCCTTTCAGATGCATTTGAGCCAGCCTCTTCATTCTTAGTGCTTTTCCAAGCCCCATCTTCCGAAGTCCCAGCACATTCAGATTTAAACTGCAAACTCTCTTACTCCTTCCAATCCATTTTCCGCTTCAGCCTGCCCCAAATCTCATCCCATATTAGCCTACCTACACACACACAATATTTATATAGAGAGTTCATTTACCAAACACCCATGCACAGGCAAGTGGGGTGCACCCATGCACAGGCAAGTAGGGTGCATCTGTGCAGACACTGGCACAGGTTGCAAAGAAAAGTTGTGGCTGCCCTACAGTGCTCAAGGCCAGGCTGGCCAGGGCTCTGAGCACTCTGGTCTAGAGGACCATGCTCATGGCAGAAGGGTTGGAACTAGACCAACTTTAAGGTCCCTCCCAACCCAAAGCATTCTATGATTCTCTGATTATATTTTAGTAAACGTACATAAATATCAGTTTGGAATAGATCATGCTCTAACACAAAATATTGTAACCTGCACAGCCAGAATCCACCAATGGTTATCCAAAACAATACTACAGGAATCCAGAGTAGGCATAGAATTTTATGTTGTATGGACTGCAATATAACCTCGAAGTCTCATTACGTACGTCCTTTATGACACTGGCATCACAAATCACCAGGACTTACAAGCAGCTGTATGCAGAAACAAGATGCTGTTATTATAATATGATCACTTCCAATTTTGGAGCAAAATTGTTTAATTTGCTTACTCTCTTACAAAGTATTTGGCTTTTTATTTCACCAGTTTACTTGGAGTGTCTATGGAGACACTTCTGGGCACCTCAGGTGTTTTGCTCTGAAGAAATGTGGAGTGATGGTGCAGTGATGGAGTGCATGGTGGAGTGATTTATTCCACTCAAGATATAATTATTTGCTCTGTGAAAATGCAACCTTGCAAAGAAGACCTTGTCTTCATCTTTTCCTTTTATTTTTTCTGTACTACAACAGATAGCAATTCGCATTATTTCCCTTTCATGCTTTTTTAGTGCAATGCAGCTATTTAAAGAGCAGCAAAGGAAGTTCATGTTATTAATATAAAAATATGCCCAAGATACAAAGGTAAAGTAGTTTTGCTCTTGAATTTCAGGTATCTCATTTCCAGCTTTCTGTAAAAGTAGGCATATGAAAAGTTCATGTGGTTTTGCAAACAAAATAGTTAACAGAATGAAGAAAACAAAAGATGAAGTTGGGTTTTTTTAAAAAGGAAATTCTAAAATAATTAGTGCTGAATGTAGATAGAATTGTATATTAAAATAAAAATGAGGGAGGTAAGAATTTTCTATTCTATATCAATGACTTTTCAAAAGGAAATGTTACTATCAGCACTCTTCTACATTACATTCACATAACCAGAAAGCACAAAGTCACTCTAAGACACACATCACAAGAGGACAAAACATTATCTACAGCTGGAGTTCCTATTAGATGCTCACTAAGCATGTTTTAAAAAACGGCTTTTCAATGGTGCACATCCACATTATGATATCTAATTCTGACCCTCGCATGACACCTCTCTGGGGGGAGTTAATGGGCCAGATACTTCGCTACTTAAACTTGGCACGGACTTTCATGAAGTTAAGGGGATATATACCATAAGCAACTGACACACATATTTGCTGGATTTAAAACTCACATTTTCGTCTATTTTCAGTTAGATCAGGAGAAAAAAAAAAAAAAGTTAGCGGTAGGTTGATATTTTCAGTTTTGAAACTGGGGTGGGAAAGTGTTATATATGTGGAACAAATAGTTACTCATGACTTGGAGAAGAAAGAAGGGGAGCAGAAGCACAACCCAAAAAAGGCAGAATTTCTAGTAACTATACCAAAACACATAAAGGCTTATACTTTAGAAACGTCCATCATCTAAAGTATTAACTAAAATGTTAAAAGACATGCTTTCTATGTACAAAAGGCAGTTGAAAAAAACCTCACATTGACATATTTAATTATCAAAACTAGCCAATGTAACTATAGAAAACAACAAAATAAATATTGTGGTGCTCTTAAATCATAAGACTAGCTAACAACTTGCTTATTATCTCACTGTCACTAGTAGCTGACCATATTTTAAAATGCTAAGACACCAAGCAAAATGAAAGATCACCAAAACAAGTAGGTCAACAGTTACCACTACTAGAAACAGTTACTGTGGGAAAAACTTAGCACTTAATTTCATAATTTTCAATATTCCAAAGTCTATGGTTACCTATAAAGCTTATGAAATATTTCCTGTAAATGTCTGATTAAAAGCCATTCATTCTCATCTTCACTGATAATTTATTAATAAACTATAGAACATATCCTTCTACCTATTGCTTGAATCTCTATAGGTAGGAGAACTGGACAAAATAACAATTTACATTACAAACCTACACATTACAGGGAATAATTTTCACCAGATGGTTGCAAGCAACTTTTTTAATGCTGGAACTATGAATATTTTATTGCTTGCTTTGGATCAAGATTAACCATCCAGTTTTGAAAATCTATTTCTATTTCTCTGCACCTGGAATTGAAATAATACTTATATTCATGATGAATGTTTCACATTTGCTTCTCAATCTAAATGATCTCTGCTTATCAAAACCATGTATAATTGTGATTCAAGTATCAAGCTGCAACTGTAAACACACTAATCCAAAATTAAAGGTTCATTACTCACATAATAGAAGACATGTTGAAGCATTTCATAATGACAGAGAATTTCCCTTTTGACTACTTTTGTTCTTCAATCTATTTTGGCCTGAGGTCAGCTGGCAAACAGATACCATAGATTGATTTCTGTGCATGTGTGTTAATGATTCCCCTTTCTATCCTTTTGCTCCAAATAGTCTTAAATTGGCATCGACTATGATGATATTCAGAAAATGGACTTCACAGAATTGTCCCAGTGCTGGTTATAAATAAAATTTCAGGTTCAAGAGAAAATAAGTCATAATACCACAAGGAATTACTGATATTATTTAAATATGAATAGTTCAACTGGGTTCATCACCTTTCATTCACAGCATTCCCTTTTGTAAGCACTGATACATTTAATATTTTATAGCAAAGCCAGATTTTTCTATAAATGCTGGATTCAATTTTCCATTCAAAACCAATCACAATTCACTTTGAATGACATCAGCCTACGCAATTTGAGCTCTGAAAAGGCTGGGCTCTTTCTTTATTATGATGTAACCACACCAGGCAGTGTCACACGGTCAGTACATTTATTCACGCAGCACAAGAGATGCTTAAACAATCACTTAACTTCTGAAAGCATTTTTTTCCACTTGCAATATTAACTCAAAGATCACCAATATGAAAATGACACTTCTGTAGCAAACAGCATGACAAAAAGAGTGCACCAACAGAGCTGGCTGGAATAAAGTTTACCCTTTCCAACAGTTATAAAGAGTTTATTCATTAATATCAAGGGAAGCATGTGGTTCATGCCCAGGTACCATAAAACTACATGGACCAAATTATAACCCCTGTGTGAAGGCTCCCTTCAAGCAAAGTACTGCTGCACTTCATCTCAAGCACATGTGCTTGGCTGCTGCTGGCTAGAGCGGTGGGCCCCTTTTCATCATTGCTTTTGCAGCATTCACATTTTTTTACAAAAAGGAATGTCTGAGTGTTTGATAGAATAAGCAGAAAAGCACGCATGTTCTGTTTACACCAGCAGGAGATTCCTTATGTTGCAGCAACTCACACTACTGGTTGGACATTTATGAGATACATGCAGGCATTCTATAAACTGGGCAAACCCAGGGACCCACAGGCTAGGGCAGCCCCACCACAGTCACTGGCAAGGCCATGAAGCAAGTCTTCTGGGAAAGCACTCACAAATACGTAAAGGACAATAAGGCAGCATCATGAATATTCAAAATAGATTGACCAACACAAGTGCTGCACATGAGGACAAAGCAGTGCAATATAACTTGACTTCAAGAAGGCTTTTGATGCTGAATCCCACAGCATTCTCATCAATAAGAGGAGGCCTGGACAGACTGCTAGGTTGTCTGAAAACTGGCTGGACTGTTGGCTCCAAGACTCAATAGCCTGAGTTGTAGCTGGTGTTCAATATCAAGCACAGTACCCCAGGAACTGATGCATTCAGCACTGTATTTGCAAATGATGCTAAATGAGGAAGGCCGCTTGACACACTGAATCACAGTTTCAACCCACAGTACCTTCAGAAACTTGGCAACCATTTGGTGAGCTGCCCACCTTTTCTTGTTATTCACCTAGTGTCCTCAAGTGAATGACAACACTGTATCTGCAGGGTTATTTTTACTAAAAACCATTTAATACAGATTAAGTACTGTTTGCATTCATGCACAGACAATAACTGTGGCAGTCTTTAATTCATTATGCTGTACTACAGAAACTAGAAGATTAGATTCTCTACCTAAAATCAACAACTCGGAACCACTCTGTAATTTCTATTAATAGTTTTGAGACAATAAAACCTGTTTCCCAGAGCTGCCCCTGATTTACATATGCTTTCAGATCAGCTACAAGTACATATGTTTCTAGAGAATGAGCTGTTTTATTAGAAAGACTGGTTCTTTTCCCATCTTATTTACACTGGTCTGCAACAAATGAATTCCTAAGAGGCACCTAAAAAAATCTGCAGTAGGAGCAACATTCCCTTGTCAATAGTAAGCCATGTTTGAGTTCCACATAGGAAAAACAAGGAAAATGATCATAAGTCTACAAACTCTAATGACACACTTTTGTAATCACAGATGAACAGTCATATGGCAAATACAAGAGACTGACTCGGGTCTACTGAAGAAGGAAGCAATGTGACCTCCAGTAAGCATTATCTTCATTTTATACGTACATAGTATATGCAAATTTTTGCAAGAAGTGGCAAGGAATATGTCAGAAACTGGACAACTGTATAGTGGTCACAGAATTCCCCATTCCGCTCCCATACACACTACTTGTACACTGTTAGGGTAGCACTGAGTTTCCCAAACAAGTAATATCAAATTAGCAACAGCAATCCCCTTTATCAAGTGCCAGATCTGATGTGGCCCCATAGACCAAATTCCACTTAAGAGTGGGACACAGATCAATTTCACTTGCAAAGAGCATCATTCAGTTTGGTTTCATTCAAAGGAAACTAATCTGTGCATACTGGTTTACAGTGTGAAAGCAAGCATGGTAATTACAGAACTGCATAATTCAGTGCAAAAAAACCACTCTTATTCCAAATTAAAACGCTAATGCCAATATACCTCAGACATCCTCCAGTATTGTGCCTGGCTTACAGATGTAGCTCTTAAGAAATAGAGGTCTCTCAAAGAAACAAATTCAAAATTAAAAGGTTAGAAAAGCTTTCCCAGAAGACAAAGGTAAGAATGAATATGCTTATAAATAACTCAGAAAAGTTTAATAATTAAAAAGAAAAAAAAAAACTTATTTAGGAATCTGCCTGCTGCCTATTTCCCAGCTCTCCTTTGGATTTCTCATTGCAGATGTGGGCCTCTTCTGGGAGAGGCAGTGGGAAGAAACCAAACCACTAAACTTCAATCTGGCAACTGAAGGCTCCCTTCAATGTAGGCAAATTTCCTAGCTAGCAGAAAATGCATAGTTTGGATTAAAAAAAAACAAAAAAACAAACCAAAAACAAAATCACAAACCACAACAAAAGAACCAACAAAAAAAACCACCACCACTTCTACTCCAAGTGTCATTTGCACTTGGAGTGACTGCAGAGAGATATGAAGGTTATTGTTAATAAGGATCCCTGCTGTTGTTTCAGTCAGTGATTTATCACCTTCACATCTAGGTAGGAGTTCAGGCTGCAGAAAGGAAACAATCCATTCAAGGTGGTATTTCTCCTTCCACAGTCAGCTGTCAAAAAAAAATAAATCAGTATCATTTAATTACTGTAATGGCAGCATTAGCCTTTTCATTTATGTTCACAGTAAATCATGCTGCTCAAAATACATTCTTCAGAGAATGCAACTTTCTAACACTGACCATTTTTCTTCAGTCAAGTGTCCAACTCATTCTAGCAAGTACACTGAATGCCTTTCATAATTTATGGAATTAGATAACTTACATTACTGTTAGAAATTGTCACGTACTGTGACTTAAAATACTATAATAGCTGTATTTATTTACTATTTCTGCTCTGATAATTACTACGAAATCTGACCAATATATTTATGGCACTGACAGAAGAAATAGTCAGTAGTCAAGCACAATGCTAACTGTATGAAGTAACTGAAAGATGAAATTTTGGAGGTTTAAAATAAGGAAACTCCCCATAGTCATCTGAATGTCATTAGTTCCACTGTTTTCTACCTCATAAACTTTATTTTCCTGTTTTCTGTTTCTGGCCTTTCCACAGAAGGTGGATCAGCAAGTGAAAGACAAGGCACTGAAAAGGTTCATCTTCCAGCAAGCAAGGAAGATAGCTTCTCTTTTCTGCTATGCCACTCTCCTCCCCTTGCCAGCAGCATTATCCACATCATGTACTCATCTCCCTCCCCACCTGATTTATTTTCCAATCAGTTGCGCCTTGTTGGAGTCAGATGTCTGCAGCATCAAAAGATCATACTGTGAGGGTGTTGAGACACTGGTACAGGTTGCCCAGAGGTGCTGCTCCATTCCTGGCAGTGTTTAAGGCCAGGTTGGACAGGGCTTTGAGCAGCCTGGTCTAGTGGGAGGTGCCCCTGCCTATGGAACTGGGTCATCTTTAAGGTCATTTTCAACCCTAATAGTCTATGATTCTATGATCCTCTTTTGCTTTTACCCAGTGTTACACACAAGACTCTCAGTTCAGACAAAAAGGTATACTGATAGCTTCCTAAAATTGTTATCTTCATTTTCATCACTTACCAGACAAGTAGGAGGATCAGAATCAACTGGAAAATAAAAACAAGAGTTTGGTTTTGCCCTCCACATAGTTTCTGAATTTTTGTTTTGAGAGGCAGTTTGAGGAAATTTAAAGTCAAAACATGCTAGAGGGGGGTGGGAGGGAGCAAGTTTTATCATCAATGTTGCCACTAAATCCAGCTTTTGACACTGTGACCTGTCTTGGCTTTGGTTCCAATTTAAGCAATTGGGAATGATATGCTTGGTATTGTTTTCTTACTACCATTATCTTGGATTGGTTTTACTCCACACTTTATTTATTCTTTCAGAAAGCAGACAGACATAAAATTTTAGCTCAGGCTGCCAATACCACAACTTTTGTTAAAGTGCTGTGAATTTCCACCCAGAGGGAGAAAAAAAGATCAGTACCATAAGCAGTCTAATTGCAACAAGTTCAACAAGCCTACAAGGAAGCTGATGAAATGTGTCTACAAAAGGGAATAAAATTAAGACATTACTTATGCTTGCTTGGAAAAGATATTTCTAGAGGTGGGACTAAGTATTATTTGGGTCTACATTCAAAAATCTCAAACCTCATTAATTGTTTTGTTCTAAAATGTCTCAGAATTATTTCTTTGACTTTCTGGACACAGTTATTTCTTCAGCTGCCTTTAGAAATATAAATTAAATTACCTTGTGGAAGTAAAGCTCATCCTAGATAGATAGGACTTTCTTTACCAGAGTGATTGGACAGAATCAAAACAGTAATAACAAGAAGGGAAAAAAGGAAAAAAAAAAAACTACTGTAAAGACTGATTAAAAAAAAAAAAAAGGCAGTATCTGTAGTTTTAAGAAGAGAGATAAATATGGCAAAACAAACTTCACAGAGGAAACGTTTGTTTCATAGGAAGTAAAAAACAGTTCACAAGGAACGAAACAAGTAATGAATTAAATTTGCTTTCTGGAAACTCAGTTTAGAGATCAGTAGATGAAAACATTACAAAGCAAAAGACTCATTAAATAACAGCAAAACTGTTAACATATTATTAGATTGCCCATGAATACCATGAAACCTCTACTAACGTAGGTTTAAGAAATTAATCTCGCCAAGGCTGAACTAAAAGATCCTTCTAGTTCTATTTTCTACAGTGGTATGACTTTGCTTCCTAAAACTGCATGTTCACATATTGACACTGCAAATGTCAGAACTGCCATCACAATATAGTTTAATGAGTTAGAAATTAAAATACTGAGCTTTGTGAAACAAAAGTCATACCAGCTGAGCTTTTGCTGTAGTCTCATAAGACAGCTCATATTAATAAGTATTGTAGATAGGTTTGACAGTAACAGGCAATCCTATCTGTTCAACAAAAGAGTGGTGGCTGACACAAGCCAAAATTCTGACTACCAGGATAAATGAGGTGGTGTCGCAATACAGAATATTGAAGGAACAAAGTCGAAGACACAAGTGACACCTACATACATCTCTTTCAGAAGAAAAATTTGATTGAATGTTCAGCTAAATATAACAGATCTTTCAAACCACAAAGCTTGCAATTAAATTCATCCAATCCAAAACAAACAAATGAAAAAGATGTGTGACCACAGAGAAGAAAGACTAACAGCTGATGAATTACAAGCAAAGGCTAATGCACCGGTCAGGAAGCCAAAATCATTAAGTGCTGCTCTGTGTGTACATATGTGATATACATAACGTGTAACATATTATGCATACTTCATATAGATTTCTATATAGTATCGTAAAAGTGCGTCTCACACACAGGCGAAGTCACAGCATCGAGAACTGGATTTAGTGGCAACCTTGATGATAAACCTGCAGAATTCACCCCTTTTTTCTGTACCTGTCAGAGCAAAGCACTCTAGCAGCCTGAGGGGTCTAGAATACATAGTAAATTTTTAATTAGACTTCTTATTTTTTAACCCTCCTCATTCTGTTTCTGCTCTTTTTTTTTGTACCTCCAAATTCCTATTTTCTTTCGTATCCAACGATTATCTTTTAGCAATCAAATGTTTTATTTTGTACTACTTCTGACCCTCTCATACCCATAGAGAGGATATTAAACACAGAACTAGGTGTCTTCTAGTTCTGGATATATTAAATATTACTGCTTTCACATTACATTCAAACTTTTGGATATCTGGTTCAGATCATCCTGTGGTGAAGCAAAAGAGGTTTCTAACTAAAAAAATTCAAAGCTGAAAGCACAAATTACATAATGCACTTGGTATTGAGAAGTATTTTATAGGTTGCTCAGACTTTGAAGTCAAATGTCTTCTCAACTCTCTTTCCCAGCTCTACAAGTTTGATTAGCATTTGACAGCATTTTTTTACATTCTGTACATCGCTTTGTATTTGTAGAAATGCAGAATGTCAAAATTCCCTGTTTACAGTTACTGAATAACACCAAATTCCACCTTAAAATCAGAAAGGAAGATACATCTTGCACAAACACACCGAGTGTCTAACAAAGCAGATCGTTTTCCACTATAGTCATTTGTGCTTCTACCACCAGTTGCACCCTAAGATTAGATTTTGGGAAGGTGGACTAGAAAGAGATGTCATGCCATTGCTGCCAGGAGTTTTCTGGCAGTTACTTGCAATGTCACAATAAATGCTATGATTTCTGTAAACAGGTTCTACAGCTGCTGGCAACAACTACAGCACAAGAAGTTTTTCTCACTGAGAAGCAGCAATTTACACATTGCATGAAAGACTGCAAGATTCCCTGACAAGGCTCCCCCACTGCTCAAAGATTGCTGAGTGCCTGCTATAGCAATTTAAAAACTTGGCTAATGCCTTGTACCAGCAGCTTCTTATCATAGCCTACAAATCTGGTAGTATTACACAGACTATTACACAATGGCTCAGGGAGGAAAGAAGGAAAGGGGAAGAGGGAGGGAGGGAGGGAGGGACATTGCCCTGGACAATGTAGGCAGCAGAGGCACCACAGTGAAAGGGGCAGGATCTTTCGCGTGATTTCTTAGCCAGAACAGCACAGATGAGCCAGAGTCCATGGTACTATGCTCACTGAACAGCCAGCACCACTTCAAAGTATGCATGGACAGCATGGGAAGAGGGCATGCACAGCAAGAGTCCTCTCTCAAGTGCTGGGTTTGCTGGGGAAGGCCCCAAAACACTGGCTACAATTTTAACCCAGGCCACTGAAAATAAATATGAAAGAGTAATAGAAATATGAAAAAAGTATTAGATGCAAACAGTGAATTTAGGGTAAGTAATTTATTCCAGCTGAATTGATAGTGTAAAAGAACTGATATAAAACTGGTAAACAATATAGAAAGGTGGCCAGTACATATGAGAGCCATTTATCTTGTTCCCCTCAGTGACAACAGTATTTTGCTGGGTTTCTCCCTGGATATTCACATTTACACATTTATAGGCACATTTTGGTCTCTGAAGCCTCTACTCTTCTCTCAGGTTTAAACACTGCATTCGGTTTAAATCTGGACTTTGTGCAACTAAGTCCAAAATTAGTGAAAAGGAGGACAAGAGAGTCAGTTTTCTACAAACAGATGCTACAAGAAGCATGGGCTTTGGAGAAGGGAAGAGAAACATCAAGGAAATCAGAATCAGGGAAACAATGGGCATGGAAAAATCCATGACTGCTTCATTCCGGGGCTTCTCCCTCTTAGCACATTCTCATGAAAATTGAAATGAAAGTCAAACCCAAATACTGATTTGAGATCTGACATGCAAACACATAGTCCACTATAAAGTTGTGCTTTTATTTTCGGCTAAGAATTCACTTGAATATATATTAATACCTTAAGTATTTAATTCCAAGATGAAAAAAATAAGAATAAAAATTAAACTTACTAAATACTGTCACTTGAGGAGCAGCATTACGGCTAGACAAGTTTAAAACAACATTATGGCAACATTTGAAAAGATATACTTAGGGATACAAATGTGTGTATTATTGGTATACTATGCACTCATTAATTTTACAGCATATGCTATTTTTCACAGTACCACACATTATCACAGTTATCTATCCCTTACCAAACCCCTGGCCAAACTTACCTGTGAAATAAATGGAAGAATTACAGCAGTTCTGAGATTCGGGGTTTTACAAGGGCTGGATGCAAACTGGTGTGTTAGGAGTTTTATGGCTCTATCCCATATCACTAATAACCAGACATTTCTCATTTACTATGTTGTTTCAGTCATACAATGAGCAATAAGATGAATGTGAGAATGACAACTAAGAAGGTACACTTACTAAAAGTAATTCCAGAAGCCCTTTGACACAGGGCACAAAACTCTGCCCTTTAAGAGACCTTGGCTTGATTATTACTGCTAACAGGGGGTAAAAAAACAACCACAGAACAAAGGAGTGATACACAATTTCCATTCAACACTAAGCTGCTCACTGACAGAATAATGAAGCTTTACAGAGTGGAAAGAAGCACCAGCACCACAAGACCTTGAGGGTAAAAACCACAGAGTACACCTTGAGCGCTGTGATAAGGGGGATAAAGAAAAGCTAGAGGTAACAAAAGCAAGGTCAAGAAGCAGGGCAGCGCAAGCCTGTATCAAAGAGCAGGTCATACCAGCTCTAAAAGAGTGTGACCTTATAAACATAAGATCTTAGGACTAAAAGATGAAGTCTCCTAAACAACACATTTTTATATTCTAGACCAGTTAATGAAGACAGCAACTGAGAAAATACAGTATGAAATTAAAACATCCTAATATAGAAGTCATTAATGTTATCCTAAATGTCATTTATAGTCCTCCAAGACTGCAGCAAATTACTGATAAATGGGGAAGAAAAGAATTCCTAGAGTGCTAGCATTATATGATGGAACTAAAAACCACAAAATTTAAGAGATTAGATATGTGGGCAGAACAGTAATGCACAAACATCTGAAGATATCTTATTTTCTCCTTATTTTTGGTGTTTGTTTTGGAGCAAAAGCTGAGAATAAAGCACTGTCATTGGAACTTCTGGCTTTAACTTATAAAAGCAAATCAAAGAGCACCAAAACAATCATTACTTTCCCATTATTTTTGATTTTACTTTTAAAGCCTTATAAAAAATACTGCTTATGAATGCAAACTGGAAACCCAAAATACATCAGCAAACACTGGCCAAAGAAAAGTTATTTCCAAGGAACTTTTATTTATGAGAGAGAAAAAATGCATAGAAAATTGAACAGGTAACAGCACAACTTTCTATGCTGTTTCATTATCTATGATGTTTAAATCATTACAAAACAACCTCAAATGTTTGTGATCTACAGTTAATTTAGACAGAGCTTATAATTTCTCAAAAGATCTACTGCATCCTTTTACAAACTACTAATATGCCAAAAGTAGTCTGAAGTTGCCACACCGCTGTGATCAAAAAGAAACCTTTATTGACACTTACCTGGAAAATGGTACCAATAGTTTTGTTGCACTCACCTGTTTTTTAAGGGAAATATAAAAAGCAACTAACAGAAATCTGAATTGTATGCAATTCTATACAGAGTGCCAGAGGGATAAAAGTAAGTATACAGAAATATTATTCTTCTAAACTGAGTAATAATAAATGCAATAAAAATTCTCTGTTTTCAAAATAAAACAGTGCTGTTGCACTGATATACAAGCAGTAGGGTGTCTCACCTATGAGCAGCAAGAATAAAAATTTGGAAGTCACACCACCTTTAAAATTTCTGGTCTAGTGTAATAAACAGTAGACAGGCGGACAGGTTCATTAGAAGCATATTTTAATAAATATATAGTATTATTGGAAAATACTAGTTCATTTTTTAATTAAAAAAAAAAAAAAACCCAAAAAAAAAACCAAACCAGTGCATTTTCGCCAGGGAAGTACTTGCTTGAATCGCCTACTTGTACCTAGCACATGCTTTTGCTTCCCAGAAAATTACTATCAACATTTCCTACCATGCAACTTGGCTCACAATTTCTTTCCCTGTAGGAAAGGGAACTGTATCTTTTTGCTTCAGGTTATCACAGTAGATGTCCTACAGTTCTCCAGTGAGTACACATGTAATGTTGAAAAAAAACAACCTTGATGGAAACGACAGATTACAGAATCACCGAATGACTGAGGTTGGAAGGGACCACCAGAGGTCAGTGGTCCAACCTCCCTGCTCAAGCAGGGTCACTCAGAGCAGGTTGCTTAGGATTATGTCAGATGGCTCTTGAATATGCCCAGGGAAGGAGACTCCACAACCTCTCTGGGCAACACATTCCAGTATTTTTTTATTACTTTACCTCACAGTAAAGAAGTTCTTCATGTTCAGGTGGAACTTCCTGTGTTTTAGTTTCTGCCAGCTACCTTTTATCCTACTGCCTGGCACCACCAAGAAGAGCCTGGCCCCAATCTCTAGACACCATCTCTTCAGACACTTACACACAATGATCAGATCCCTCCCAAGCCTTCTCTTCTCTAGGCTGAAGAGGCCCAGCTCCCCCAGCCTTTCCTCATATGAGAGAGATGCTCCAGACCTTTAATCATTCTCATATCCAATATTATGTATGACAGTGGTTCTTCTTTGGAGCCAAGATATTTTCACACAGCTCTAAGGAACTGAACAATACTATAGCTGTCCTTTATAAAGTAGGAAAGTTCCTGACCCATTTTCTAAGATATCAGCTGTCCCCAGACTAATTTTATTTCTGTCCTTTTAGGTGAACTGCATAAACAGACATTTAAAAGACAAATCAGTATGACAGTTTCTCAGTCTTGTTAACTTTCTTTGCAAAATACACTTCATCATTCAAGATGCCCTGTATAGATTCAGAACACAGAAGTGTAATGTAATAGATTATTCCCATTTGAATTAAGCATGAATGCAGCTCCCAAGTTAACTAATCTATTTCTAGCATTTTAACTGTTAACTACTATCTCCTGTGATAGGATCCTTATTAGCTCAGGATTTTGAAAGAAAAAAACACATCTCCATTCACACATCTCCTGTGGTGACAATTCATTATGCAAGCTGCTGTTTCATGCTTGAACATTATTATTGACAATGGACAACATTACATAGTGTCAGCAATAACTTAAAGAAAAAACAAACCCTACTACTAAAGTCCAGCATCTAGTTTTATCAGTGATAGAGAAGGAATCCTACATCACCAGCTTTGTGATGATGCTTACTCTGGCCCTGTGCCTTCCAGTCCCAAGCAATCACAGTATTTATGACCAGATTGGTCTCTGACCCAAATACAGTACTGATTATCGAAGCTTTCATTTGGCAGGAGTAATCTGACCTACTGTGCTAATAACTTTAGTGATGGGAACTAATTAACAACCAGTCTACACACTCTTTTTTTAACCTAGCTGTTAACAAGCTCATAGTGAAACTACAATCAAGTCACACTGTGCACTGGGTAAACAAACACATATGTATACACACGTGAGTAGACATACTGGAATGATTACTACAGTCCTATGCGATGAGTAAAGGTAAAAGTAAAACATGCTAACACACAGACTAAAGTGTCATGTATTTCTGTCTCATCATTGACCAAAATAAGGACAAGAAATTGAGGTGGCTATATTTCTATTTGCAGGGTCAATAAAGGTCAGTTTAGGACAATCCAAAAAAGATTTAAATCTCACAACTACGTAAGTATAGCCCTTCTCTGCAACAGTGCATCAATGCTGAGAAACTCTCACAGTGTGCTCTTCCTGCCCCACAACCTGACCTTTATTTCCTATAACTCTGCTTAAACAATAACCACCACTACACAATAAAACAATAGCCAAGACCAAATCTAAGCAATGCAACCCCCTAACCATGGTACTGGTCAAGGTCTCACGCAAGCCATGAAGAAACTATCTTCTGTAGTCGGTAGGAAAATATGACTATGAGTCAATTATCTTACTCCATAAATAATGGATAGCCCAGGGCCTTTTGAGCTGTTCTGCACAGCAGTAGGCTGTGCACCAGCATCTGCCCTTGAGTATGGACACCCCTCTCAAGGTTACTCCTCAAGGTTGAGAGATTCCTTGCCACAGCAGATTCTTGGCGAGTTACAAATAGCATGCTAAATTTTGAAATCTTTGCTAAGAGATAAAAGGGATTGATTTGGCACATATATATATTCCTGTAGAAATAAACTGTTGACCAAGTCTGTGACTAAGTCTTCTTCTAGCAGCACGTACACTCCTCTCTGAGGAATGCAGAATTCAAGAGGGCTCTTTCTGATCTCATGACTCAATGGGAGGGCTTCCCTGACAGTTTTGTCTGATGTTGTCTTCTACTCAGTTAAATAAACAAGCTTACCTCACCATTCAACCTTGTTAAACAACTGTCACATTTACTACCAACTTCATTAAAATTTCTGGTTTATGTCAATAAACATACTGCTACTTCCCTTTTAAGAGTGAAATGCATACTCCATCCACACACTGAACTTCACCTAATTAAGTAATAAAAATAATTGATAAATGCCCATTAGATTACCTAAATGATTTGAAGTAATTCAAATCCCCGGTTATAGTTCAAACAGACTAACTTCCAAAGGAACTAGCAAGTTAACTTGGGCGTCCAGATGGAACAGTTGTGAATACACTCATGTAAGGATAGCCTGGGTGTCTCATAAAACTCTGAAAAAACTGATCCATTTAAATGGTAGTGTCACTGTGCTAACCTACCAAAAATCATAACAGCCATGGTTAGTACTTAGAGCTAAAGCTCATTCTGTATGATATTCTAAGTAAACACTAAATTCCTGTGCACCCTGTATGCACAAATACATCACAAATAATGCACCAATGCGATCAGGCAACAGTGAAAGCAGGAGAGAACAAAAATGTGTTCATCTCCTGCTAAAATCAAAATTATCAAACAGAAAATAATCTGCATGGATTAAATCAATATATGTTGAAGAAAAACGTGCAGATCCATTGCTCTTCCTTTCTCTCAGATTGTTTTGTGCTTCAGCATAGACATGGTAGTTACAGTCATTTGAATGCAATGAGTTCTGCAACAGCAGGAACTCTTAGAAAAATATCCTGTATAAATTAAGTATCCCATTTTAACTGATCAATATCTAACAGTTTTCCCTAAAGATAACCATTTGAGTCTGCTTCTTGGAAATACTAAATACATGCATATTAAAGTCCCATACAACTTTATGATAAAACTAGATAACTACACAACTGTAAAAATTGAAGGAAAACATAAAACTTTTCTTCTGTTCTGTTTATCATTTACAGACTTACAGTCTGGGTGACACTCTTAAAACACTCTTCTATACCACTGGTTTGCCTTCACCAGAATAAGCAATACTGGAGTTGGACACTCAGTTACGTCATGTACATTTGCTTCTGAAAAACAGCACTAAATTTAAACAATATTAAACTAGGCTCTTTGACCTTTTCTGATTACTAGTGCCCACTCAACCTTTTCAAGATGTATGGTGGATATCTTTGTCCAAGACAGTTTATTCAGCAATCACGGTACTTCCTATAAGTTAGCTAAATTAGGTGGTCACTTAACAGGGAGAAAGGCCAATATCAATTGCAGCAAAGGTCACACAGTTCAGTTATCAGGTACTGTATTAAACTGTCATCAGATTTGAACTATAATTTCATCAATAACCCATCCAACTAGAATTACTATGAATGTGAGAAAATATTCACCCATGCTACAGTGGATGCAGAGCAGCTGAGGAACTTGCATGTCCCTGTAAGGCAGTTACAGCAAAGGCCACTGCATAAACACCTGAAGGGAAGAAGGGTTCTCATCCAGCAGTTTGGGGAACAGAAGGAATCTAATAAGCTGATGATATAGAATACAGTCTTTTCCACAGTACTATAAACACCATCCTATATGCTAGAACTTGAGAGTACAAACACTTTCCTTTAACCCGGGACTTGAACTTTTGCATCAGATGATTTTGGGTGCTCTTGTGGTCACCCTGGTAACACTCTCCTCTTCCCAGCATTCCAAAATCACTGGTCAGTTCTGCTGCCTCTGCTTTCACAATAAGCAAGATGCAATAGAAGAAATACTTACTGGAAATTTTAAACAAATAAATACGAATACTACCCAATCTCTGATACAAAAAACTATTTCATGGCCATGTTAATCCAGTTACTTTCAAACTCATACATGTTAAGAAAAACCTTTTAACTTTTGTCATAACCATGTGTTTGTATGATTGAAAAAACATTAACTCATTATTTTAATGAAATAAAACCAGTTCAGTAACTCTAAAAATCCCCATAAATGAGAAGAGTTCAAGCATGAAATGTTTATTCAGTGTAGTCATTTATATTACACTAAAATGAGACACATAAAAACTGACTCCATAGAGAGTTATTTACCTTTTTTTAAGAAATACCATTAATTACTTCTACATGTGCAACTTCACAAAATAAAAGTCTCTGCTTTACAAATAAGCCACACTATGCTGTGCTTGTATCTTGCATATAAAGTTTTAAACTGCTAACTGAAACTGCACTTGCTTTTAAGCAATATCCATACTCAGATCCCTTTCATATTTTCATATAAATCATCACCTAATTTTCAGACAATCCATGCTGAAAATGCATGTGAAAGTGAATGCCCCAGCACTTACAGATGAAATCTATGCTGTCTACTCAGGAATCTGCAAAGTAACAGCTGGTGTTACATCCAATCAGGAAAGACAAGCAACACCATATGGCGTATTTTTCTAATGCAGTTCAAAACGCTGAATATCCAAAACACCATACTTAGGGAGAAGAAAAAAGGAGTTAAAATCCAACCATTACTAATAATTAGTGCACTTCATCACCAATAATTAGTCAACTTCACTCTAAAGTAGTCAGCTTTATTGCTAGCATGACCTCTCACCTCTGATATTAAGGTCTAACTATACCATTTGATAGTCACATTTAAGCAAAGCAAGATTATTTACCACTAATAAATCCTTGCTTAGGAAAGACTGCCCAAAATAACAGAAATAAAGGCTCATGTCAATGCTGCATTACACATTTAAGATTATTTTTACAATCACTTAATTACTTTTTATTTTTCATTATAAAAAAGAGTATTATTTCTAAATGCCAGGATTGGGTCAAGAGTATCATTTAAAGTTACGCTTTTAAGCAGGGATAGCCAGTCATCATTCTCCTCTGGGAAACAAACAGCAGCACAAACTTTGAAGAAAGATAGATTACTTCAGGATACACAAAAGGTGACAATATAAGGGACTTGTTTTTTCCCCTGCTGATTTACACTCAAAATCTCTGCTGATGAAATTAAGGGTCATACTTGAAAGTATCACAGTATTAAAAAACAAACACTCAGAAAAGTACAGGTTTGATCAGTAAAATGTTAAGTTTTTCTCTGTTTCCTGGAAATTTTGTTGCTAACAAAGCGCAAAATGTGAACTTCTAAAAAACTGGCATGAAGGTTACTCTGAGTTTAAAAGAAGCAGATAGCTCTGGTTGACAGATATATATATTTACAGAGATCATGATTTTATCTCTATATTCTGAAATGCAGTTATAACAACCTGTCACAAAATCCACTGAATTAATGGCAGAGTACTCTGACATGAAGAGAACATATTGTATGAAAACAACACGCCAATAAAGCAGTATTAATAGTACTGTGGGTTTCAGTTATAAACAACCATTTTATTGACAGCTGTAACATATGTTTCTCAAAAAAAAATGAAAAGCTAAACAAATCTCCTTTGCACTTAAGAACTTAACATGCAGAAATAATTTATTTTTTTAAATAATTTTGTGACAGTCAACTTTCAAGAATGCATTTTTAAACAGTCTTTAAATGTTCATAAAAAATAGTTATCTACAAGCAATAAAAACGCTACACAATAGGTAACTAAGTTGAAACTGGTTACCTACGTTTCTGTTTCCTTATTTGTTTTCAGGTGTTAACCTTTTCTTACATTAGACGTTAACTAGAAATTAGTTGAGCTTCCCTTTAAAATTGTAAAGGACTTTTGTAGCAAGTGGAATAAAAGTGGTTTGGTTTTCATTTCAAAAATGAGTGGCTTAAATTACATGAAAACTGAAGCACAACAATACAAAATGACAGTGCTGCTAGCTGTATTTCACAGCAACAGTTACTGCTCCAGAGAGTGCTCTATATAGCAACTTCACTGACCAGGGTGAATCCATCTGTCCCACTATTAGTCCATAGCTAAGAATGAACCCTTCAGTTTGAGTTCAGCGATTAAAGATCGAGTTTAAGGCCATCTGCTAAGCTACAATAATCTGTCAGGATGTCAGAAATCCTGACAGTGAGAAGCAGAAAGAAAAAATCTTTCAATAATGCAAGCTACCGTAAGTAATGCTATAGCATCAGTATAACAACATTGGTATTTCTAACAGGCCACTTCTACCTAATGACCACAAAGTGTTTAAAAATATTCTAAAACACAGAAACACCCGGTCATGCTGGTGAAATGTGCTCTTACAAGGACATCAGCGGCAACAAAATAGACTCTAATAATTTGCAAACTAAGAAACTCTTGACTGCACTGCCCCAAGAAGAAATGTGCATTTCAAAATGCTTTACCCAATTTCTTGTTTGCAAACAAAGTACAAAAAATGTCTCATCAGCTACTGTCAGTAGATGGATGGCACTCAAACTGCAGGCAGTCTTAGAGACAGAAGGATGGCATACATTCATTTTATATTTTGATCAACTCTCTACCCCTGCAGTAGAAAGACTGTTTCGCTTCCCACATTGTACTGAAAAGCTACATAAGAATACTACATTGGAAAAGTAAAAACATCTTAAAATTCCACAAAAATAAAGAAAAAGAAAGGTTATCAAAAAAGATCACTTGATTACTAATTCATCAAAAAGCATTTCACATGCATGACTTTTAAAATTAAGTTGGGCACTGCTTTTATACTGTTGGGATCAATTTCTGTATCTTTACCACCACTGATGATTGATACACTTCTATCAAGGCAGATAAAAACAAAAGCTTGGAACCATACTGAATTGCCTCTCTCACAAGTAGCTACCATGAAACAAATGTCAGTTTAAAAGCTTTTCCATTCAGCACGTTTAAAACTATGTTCCGAGTCTGAAAATTCTTGAGACCAGTTATTTTTGAACACACGTGACATTCTCTGCTTTGCAAATGGAACAGCAATGAAAAACTTGTTTAAACAAAAAATCACTGCAACAGCCAAGCCAAGGATACTTACCTACCAGATTTCAAAATGACAGGAGTTATACTCGAAAAGTTTAACTCTCAGAGATTCCTTTGCTATCACAAAATTTCTTTTTGCCTGTATTGCACTGAAATTTAAATTCTTTTTCCTACATAACCAAAGGACCTTAGAAGGGGCAAGAACCACGCAAGTAAACAGCATTTTCACTACTTCAGTGGAAATTCATGGCCTTGGTGAATGCAAAAAGGAGACAGAAATGGATTGTGCACATAAACCTGACTCCTAAACAAGATCCTGAACCATCAAATACAAATGTATAGTAATTATAGGAACTAACAAAAAGCTGCATTAAAATTTCCCTGTCGCTCAAAGAATGCATCCTTCATTACAACTGAAAAATTAAAGGATTCTAAAATTACCTATATTAATCCAAAACCCACATATGGGTATTAACGGGTCTGCTTGTCAAAACTACACTGGCGTTATGCTCAGAATCAATTCTAACAGGCACCCTATTTCTGAAGGATACAGACTTAGCCTTTTCTAAAAATCCTTCCAAAACAGGAGGAAATGAAGCACCACCCAAGCTCAACTTCATCTCCTGCTTCCTATTCCTTTTAATTCAAGGGATTAGGTGTTATTCCTTAACTAAAGCATAAAGGCTAATCTACCTAATATCTAAGAATCTCCTGAAAATGAAATAAGATCAAAACACATTAAAGATTAAATTTTAGCATAAAATTTAAATTTAAATAGCTATAAACTCATCCAGGAATGTGTCAGGATGAGTATTTCACCCTTTTTATCCAATAAACATGAAGTTACATTTCTATACTTTTAATCTCAAGCCTTCATTTTCTAGTTAAAATAAAAACTACTAGTTAAATATTTTCTCTGTAAACACCTAAAAATTATGTTGAGGGAAAATACTGCTGGTTTTTCTACCTCATTATTCTTATGTTCCATAACTGATGTTAAGCACTTCTTGAAGTGTAACCTTTATTCATGACATTGAAGTTATAGGAGCTGAATGCATATAAAGTTGAACCCATAAATTTTATATTCACAATGGAGAAAATCCCACAGAAATACACTGTTCCTGCAATCTGCATAGTGAGAGAATACATTTAAACTAAATGTCCTGATAGAAAGATTCAGATTTGCCTCTCTCTTGACCATGGTAAAATGGGAAAACACATAATTATTAAATGAAATGGAATTATGAAAAAGACAAAAATTCCTGTTAAGAGATTGTGTAAATGTGTGTCATATTTTGCTTATGAAGTTTACAACAAAAGTTTCTCACCTTCTGAAGTGAGGAAAAAAGGCGTGATCTCTTGATGTCACATATCTGATGATATCATGAGCACTATATGTGAAAGAGTGGCTTGAAACCTGGGAAGTCGAGCACAGCAAACCACTGATGGCTTTATCAATTTCCTAATCTAGCATTCCATGTCATCTTTGAGGCTTCAGGTTCTAAAGAAACAGCACTAAATGACTTCTGAAACACCAAATGTCTCTATGGAGTGCAGCTGAATATTAAAATCAAGTTTTGTATTACCATCATGGTGTGACTGATATTCAGGGTTCGTAATTTACAGATTAGAATATCATTAACAAAATTAGAGTATCATTAACAAATTTTAATTCATCTTTGATAAAAATTCTTAGGTGTTGACAGTACAAGATATATAACACTGTCTCCGTGTCTCCGTTTTTCTCTTTGGAAGTGCATTAATACAACATCACAAAAAGGTGAACCACTGCTTCTTGCGGCACGGTTTCTTACTGCCTATGGCAGTAACAGCACATGTTTCTTCACCAGAATACTGAGCAGTTATTCAACAGACAGCTAATACAGACCCAGGCCATGGGGACAAACATCTCATACAACATCCATTAGCCCCCAGAGACAGAAAAGGGCTAGGATATAAAGAGTTGTATGAGAAGTTTGGATGGGGACCTGAACTATCTCTACCAAATAAAGCAAAATGAAAGAAAGAAGCACTCATAGATAGATTTGAAAACTCATTAAAACCTCTGTATATACAAAAACCTTGCTGTGTTTTAAAGAATTTGTCTGAATATTTAATTTCTCATCTATTTGTAATTCACTTAGAATTTAAAACATTTAAGAAAACTGTGCATCATATAAAACTGATACTATCTCACTCTGTGACATTATAGTTATCAAAACATAAGGCCCTCTACTGAAACAATGTGGGTTTGTGGTTTATCTGTTTTGTGTGTATGTTGTTTAGGGCTTTTTTCTTAAAAGAGGTTACCATGAAAAATCCCAGCTTCCATGTGCTTCCTACCTTTATTATATGAATGACTAACAGTTAACTCAGTAACTGGAAAGTATATGTATTTGGGCAACGATCACATCTCAGAAAGAAGTAATTCTCAACCTGAAGTTAGAACATTAAAGTCACATTAAACCAACTAGAGTAACTGTTATGCAAATGACACAACACTAATAGGTTGATTTATCAAGAAAGATTAGAGTTCACTAACTGCAGTTCAGCTAAGCGATAGCTGAGGGGCAGAACAACTGACAAGTACTCTTCTTGAGTAATCTAGTCATGAGGGGAAAAAAGGCAAACTAGCTGTAAAATAGTGTGACACACAGACAATAGTGTAGTCTTTCAATTACACCAATAGAAATCCTGCTGCTTAAAATATTTACAATAAATGTAAAGCAGAGCTTAGGAAAGACATGGCAGATTGGGAAAACAGAAGAGAGAAGGGGTAATTATTCAGCCTCATTAAATTTTTCATCAGAAGCAGAAACTATCATAGTTCAAGCATTTCCTTTTTCATTAGAATGCTTTTTAATATTGACATCCAACCAATTATGTTCAAACTAATTCCCAGAATACTGTGGGAATGTAGCTACTTTCAGAAGTTTTTCCAGATTAATGAACTGCATTATTTTTTCATTAGAAGCTGCAGTGTGCTCTCAGACATACAAAGTGGGGAACAAAAAACCACCCTGAACAGAATGTATTCTCCAAAAAGCCCTTGGTTTTCTTAATGAGTTTCTATCTTTAGGGAGCCTTCTTCATCTTTACTTTAAAAATTCAAAACCAAAAGCAACACTACTATTTCAAATGAACTCCTCCTTTATAAGCTACTGCAGCAAATTAGATGAACACCAGCAAGGTTATTAGTCCAGAAGATGTATATACAACCTTTGTAAGAGAAACAAACTGCTTTAGAAGCAAATTATCACCTTTCTTACAATGGCTTGCACTCAAACCAGCATCTACATACGAACAGTAATAAAACATAATTTACTGAGACACAGGTTCAGTGTTTCATCTTTTTCTAATCTAATAACAACATGAAAGATTTATTATCAATATGAACACACTTCTATTTCTTAAATGAGAGTGGTGACATCATTTAAGCAACAGATTTTGCCATTTTGAAAGGCTCTTTTTTGTTTGCATGGTGCTAATTTTTGGTTCACTGAACTGTTACTTCATTTCTGATCAGCAATGCCCCTTTACATGTGGGGCTTCAGAAAAACATACTTTGGAAAACCTACTTCTGCACCCAAAAGGTAAAATCTTTACTACCCAATTTTAGCTTTGTTTTGGAATCTGAACCTTAAAGGCAATTACTTTTGTGATACAACAGAAACTAAATAGTACACTGTTCAGGTTAAACTATGAAGCATGTAATCTTGCAAATTCAGGGGTTCTTAAGGGAAGGTATCTAATACACAATGTCTCCAGGGCAATAAAAGCAACTTCTTGCAGAGATAGAATAAGACAAAAATGATGCTATCACAAAAAACAAGCTGTCTTACACGCTTATAACAAAATCATAAATGTAGATTTACTTTCATCACATGCAATTGGTAATACATCTGATAAAATAGCTTAAATCTGTGGTATGACAAAAGAGTCAAGACTCTAATACCATCAGAACATATACTCATTATGATTTATGCCACAAAACTCCTAAAGTATATTAAACACAGAGGGGGGAAATCAAATATTTATCACTAGTAAATTTGTGAATCACCTATGCAAACCTGTCATAGTATGCACTTTGCACAGTTTCAGACCACTCACCTTTGTGCAGCACAGACTACAGACTTCTCCTGCAGCTTCCTATAACGACATGGAAGTATGGTCTAGAAAATAACTTGAATTTCCTAGCTTTATGGTTCAGGTGCACGAACTATTCCTAAGCTGTTGACATTCACATATCCGTTTGAAATATAGAGAGCTACAAGTCATTCATCCATGTCAAGTTAAAGACCACAAGTCTTCCTTGTGTGCTCCGCTGCTTTATCACTGTCCCTCCTCTACCTTTCATTATCTTCTGCATGGCACCAAGCATAAATTACAGGAATGAATCGGTCTTTCCACTGCTGCTGTCTAGAAAACAACACTGACTGTGAATTTAATTTAGAGTTAAAAAAAAAAAAAGTTATTTCAATGACAGCCTTCAGTATGGTTCTTAAAAACAGCACACTAAGCAGCAGCAGTGAAACTGGAATTTCTTGTTAGTGCTATGTAAAAAAGATACACTTCTGTTATTAGCTGTGCCCACAGATTGAAGCTGTACTACTATTTTAGTCTGATACTGAAGACCTAGGTAATCTTCTGTTACATGTATTTTATAAGGTAATGCCATTAGATCCACAAAGCTTTGTTCAGTAATGTTTTCAGACCATCAGATATATATTACACATGCAAGGATACCCAAACAGGTATATGCATGGTCGGAAATGTCATACAAAACCAGCCTCCAGACAGTTTCATTAGAAAACTCATGTTAGTTAAAAATCAATTTTAAACATGTATTCAACAGAAAATTGCTGCTGTTTGCTTGCCCCATGCTTTTCATATTTGCACTCTCCACTCATGTTAACTTCCTGTTTCCAAAATGTCCTAATCTCTTCTATGACATCCAGTTTTACTTCCATATGGTATTACAAGTGTGTCAAAGCATTAGTTTCTTGGGAATTGTATGTTGCTTGTAGAGCTGACACTGAAGTCAAGATCCAGCCTCTTTACTAGTTTATAATGGCATATAATTTAAAAAAATAAAAAAAATAAAAAAAAAGCTTGATGTTGCCTGTTGCAAGATGTAATTACATCAGCCATGTTACTGTAATGGCTTTTACCATCTTCTTCCACCTCTTTCCCCATTTCGGGCATTATTCCGAAAAAAAAGAAAAATCACACAAAAATCAAGTAAAGCAGAGTAAAACTGAACAAAATTCATCAAAATGTACACTTGATTCAACCCATCAGTAGAAAACTGCAAAACAAGCAAAACTTTACGCAACACAAGTGATCTTTTAGGATAATCAAGAGCATTCATATCAAAATTCAAAACAAGAATTTTGCTACATTCAAATAGAAGAAGGGATGACTGCCAAATCTGTAAATGTGGAAATGCTAAGTAACATTTAAAACCATCTCACTACTGAAGACAGTTTCTCTCAACAATGCATTTTGAAACTATTACACAGACTATCCTGCTACCAAGTTTTTCCATAATACTGTTTTCCTATGAAAATAATTTTCTCGTGTATTATCAACTAGTATAGCACCTTGATACCAGCTATTTGAACTATTTTTTGGCATTTGGAATTACTTGAATGCTCTTTTAGAACATTAATAATTTATCTTCGTATCTTTATAAACAGCATCTTTAACACTTCTTAATTATGTTATTTTGTATAAAGCTGTAGTACAGAGGAACAGCAGCAAGCGAATTCAACTGTGCTAGGCACTGTACAACCAAAAGTCATTATAAAACAATCTCTCTCTGTTCTAGTCTCTATTTCTCTAATGGCTTAGTGGTAAAATAGCTATTCCCCAGCACACATAAGGGGAGCTATTTTACTGTTTGCTAATATAAGCATTTCATTTTGCATAATACAGAAGGTGGAAAGTAATAACGTACCTCATTAAGAAATTTCTCATTGGATTAGCAGATATCATCAATCTTTAAAATGTTTAAGTATCTCTCATTACATCAGAAACAATTTCCAATTAATATCCTCAAACTCACTTTAGGCAATATAAACAGTCTACACAAAACTGTTACTTACTATCTGTCTGTCTCAAAATACCTATGCAAAATTCTTTGTGGTATCTGGACATTGGAGATCTTGCTGTGTTCCCAGCAATACGGACCACCACCGATCACACAAGAAACCTCCATTGGGCCAGTTAGTAAGTGGTGTATCTAATGCCATTCCTTCCCTGAATCCATGCAAATACACCGGATTTTCCTTGTTTATGCCCCACATATAAAACCACCAAAATAACCTGGGAATGCTCACAAAATAAAGTGAATTTATATTAAAAAAAACAAAAAACAAAAAAACAGCTGCTGGGGGATACTGACAACTTCCAGAAACGTCAGCTGCACTAAAATGCACAGTGCTAATTAATGCTGAGAACATGCTGATTGCTACAATAAATGTCTATTGGATTTTGTGTGAAATCCCCGACACTGATATGTTTAGCACTATACAACATTCATATGTGAAAAGTATTAAATAAGGGCGATCTAGGGAATCTTAATTTGTACTAGTGGTAGCAAAACTGCTTACACTGACTTCTGTTTGAGATATAATATCCAATACAGTAGTTATTTTAATTGTGAGCATTTATGAAAACTTTTACCAAACAATGTGAATTTTTTAGGGTTTCTAGATATGCTTATCTTCTGTCGTGGTTTAACCCCAGCCAGACAGCTTTTCACTCACTCCCCGCCCCCTTCCTGCCCTCCCCCTATTCCAGGAGGGACGGAGAGGAGAATCAAAAAGAATGCAACTCCCACGGGTTGACATAAGAACAGTTTAATAACTAAGGTATAACACAAATCACTACTGCTACCACCAATAATAGTAATGATAAAGGAAACAAGGGAAGAGAATACAACACCCCATCACCAGGCGACCAATAACTCGTCCCCCCGGCCCGATCAAGCACTGACCGATACATCCTCCAGCCCTGCAGTCCACTCAGCCCTTCCGGGTAACTCCCAGTTACCTCCTGGGCATGACGTGATGTGGTATGGAATACCTCTTTGGTCAGTTTGGGTCAGGTGTCCTGTCTCTGCTTCCTCCCGGCTTCCCTTCCTCCCTGGCAGAGCATGAGGCTCACAGAGTCCTTGGCCAAACCAAAACATCATTTTTATCAGCTCTGTTCCCAGCCCGAAAGTCAAAACACAGCACTGCACCAGCTACCAAGAAAGAGAAAAATGAGTGCTACTGCTGAACCCAGGACATCTTCCAATTCTTCTATCATTTTAGTAACTCTAGATATTTTTTCTGCTTTAGTAGACAGAAATAGACATAAAAAGAAGTAAGAAATCCATACATAGAAGTCAATACTACTGCCGTCTCCAACTGTAGGCTCTGCCAGCCGATTGTCTCCTCTGAGGGTCCACACGAAACAACTGGATGTTCAACTTCTATCAATCTGAATTGAAACATATCTTTACCCACCTAAGGAATAAACCATGGGGTTTTTTTTCAGTTTCACTAGTCTAAGAAAGATAAATGAAGATTTTGTCTGGACATACATCCAGAAAAGGGTCTCCCAGTCCCACTGCATGAAGAAAACTTGTTTGTGGACAGAAAACAAACCACAGAGGAACACAAGAAAAAACAAACAACAAAACAACAACAGCAAACTAAAAAACCCCACATATTTAATGAAGAAAGTTGTGAATACAGGAAAGAACCTTTAATAAACAGAATAAATATATGTGTCACCCTATACCTCAGAAATTGCTTTCTCAGCCACAATACATAGTTCAATGTGCAATATATCACATGCAAATTTTACCTCAAAATATAGATTATAAATTGTCTCTGAGAATACTAGCCTATATATGAATGGGGCTTCCTGTTAAATATGGAGTTACATAACTAAAACACAAACTTCTGAGATCTGAACAACTGAGTGGATGAATGTGGTTTAAGTGCAGTCAGTAACTCAGAACCATGCAGTCGCTCTCTCACTCCCCCTCTTTGCCCCCCTGCTCCTGGGGGGATGGGGAGGAAAACTGAAAGGATGTAACTCCCACTGGTCCAGATAAGAACAGTCCAGTAACTAAGGTATAACACAAACCACTACTGCTACCACCAATAATAATAATGATAAGGGAAACAACAAGGGAAGAGAATACAACTGCTCACCACCCACCAACTGATACCCAGCCCGACCCGAGCAGTGATCTAGCACTTTATATAGTGTGCATGACATGCTGGGGTATGGAATACCTCTTTGGATAGTTTGAGTCAGGTGTCCTGTCTCTGCTTCCTCCTGGCTTCCCCTCCTCCCTGGCAGAGCATGAGACTCAGAAAGTCCTTGGTCAGAGTAAACATTACTGAGCAACAACTAAAATCATTGGTGTTATCAGCGCTGTTCCCAGGCTGAAAGTCAAAACCACAGCACTGCACCGGCTACTAAGAAAGAGAAAAATGACTGCTACTGCTGAACCCAGGACAATGAACATAATAAAAGCAGACATCAACACCAAGTAGAGTTGGGAACTGTAAAGTTAAACCTGTCTATAAGAGACTAATAGATTAAATTAATCCAACACTGGGGCAGCCAGCCTACAGAACAAAACAACCCATAGCTTTTGAGATAACTCTCTTATCCCAGCATCCCTGTAACGTCAGGTATTCAGTTGATCCCGTTAGCATATGCACTTCAGGGCACTTGCTAAAACCAATGCAGACATTCTCGGCCATCAGTACATGATGATCAACTACCATTTTCCACTTTTCTGACAGCTTCAAAATGCTACCCTACAAGTGTAGTCAACCATTAGCCCAGATCACCTTACTTGTTTAACTAGAGGCTTATAGTATCAGCCACATTTTTTTCTTTTTTTTTATTTCAGCTACAGCAAACTAACCACATAAGAAAAAGAATTTCAGCAGCACAATCTTTTTCTTCAAATATTTAAATATTTGCTCTGATTTTGTTAAATAAGGACAGATTACTAAAAAACATTTATAAATAATTTCCTTAAGCAACTGTTTTCTGCATCTCTGCCAAATGTTTTATTGCCAGGGTGCACCAAAAACATTTCACATTGATCGAAGACTTAATACTTGCCTCACATAATTTCTGTTGAATAAAAAACCCCTAAAAGCATATTTGATAAATTAGGGCAAAGAGCAAGAGTGATGAACATGCCTAATGAAAATTAATATTTCCTTATTCAAGTCACAGATTGACAAGCCCCATTTGACTACATAAACGTCAGATTTAACTGAGACACAGACACCAAACAGTGTGGTTGCTTAGATGCACATTACAGAATGCAATAGAAGTGATAAATTCTAACTCTAATTACTATGAATGTATGCAGGGCATATGTAACCAATATTTAACCACGTTCAGTCCTGGAGGATCATTTATATTTTAAATCAATGAGGTAACAGTAAAGCATCTTTAGCACATTTTGCTTCAATATTTTTTTATTCTTTGAAAAGCTAATGAAATGCAGCTTTTAGTAATATCTTACTCTGTAGCTGAAGACCTGAGAATCAAAAAGATGAATCCTGAAAAACACCTTTTACATTGACAGTTTAAAGATCTTGACCTCTCTGTCTCCCTCCCCAAAGATGTGTAGGTACCAGCTCATCACACCGTAAGTATTGCTCTATTTTCTCTTTAAGAGGTCCTCATTGCTCTCTTGTATCATCACGTGAATTCCCTTCCCGAGAGTCAGGCCTCAAGTTCAAACATCTTTTCTCATTTAGCATTTTCCCTAGGTCTCCACATCTGATCTGCCTCTTCAGATCATTTCTTCATAATCTCTTTAAAATTGGGAGTTTTCTATTTACTGACACAGGCTTACATCTCCAGTCTCAAGTTGTGATTACTGAAAAAAATTCTTTACTTTGGTTTTAGAAAACAAAACCAAGCAAAACAAAACACAAAGCAAACAAAAAAAAAAAAGCACAAAAACCCTGAAACAAATGGAAAGTTTTCTGCTGTATGATGAAACAGCTTCAACAAACAAGCTGACACAACCCCTGAAAGGTAAGTGCTTTAAGCAGAGAAATGGTTAGGTAATTTCTCTCTCCCTCTTCCCTTGTGATCATTCCTGTCAGTGTGTATTTAGACACATTTTGAAATGCCTTCAGGACTGATGGTCCTAGGAAGGACTTCTGCCTTCCTAAGGCATTAAAATGTGATAGGAACACTCAGTCCTGTGAAAATAAGGACAGTCCTGGAGACATACATAGGGAAAATAAGGCCATTTTATTCAGTGATTTTATGTTTGTTAGCTACCAAAGGTGTTAGAAAAGGAATTTCCGATGAAGTGTGGGAAAACCTCCTCTCTCCAATTCCACTTGTGGCACCAAACTGTTTTAAAAACAGATTTGGGCCTTGGAATGTGTAAAAATTCTAAAATCAGAAAAGAATGTGATGGTACAGAGGCTGTGTTTGTTCTACTCCACAGGTAAGTGGGAAACCAAGAGGCTAAAAAATCAGGGGAGGTTAAGACCCAAGTTCATATCAAGCACTGAAGAAGCATGACTTCGTTACAAGATCCCACACTAACACCTTGAAATAGCAAAAACATTTGTTCAGAGGCTCTTCAGGGGAAGTAGGAGGCCTTTGTGCAGTCCTCTTCCCAAGACAATGGAAAAGGAAAAATCTCACAGAGATGATGCTGCTGCCCGAGAAAGTTCATAAAGAGGTTAAGGAGAGCTCTTGGGCTGCAGAGCTTGCAAAAGCCCTCTTGTCCACTTGGCACATTGGTTTCACTCTTGGCCTCCACTACTCTAGGAGGACCTGTGATCTTCCACATGTCTCCTACACCCATATTGTCACTTTTCCTCTGAGTCTTCACTGCCTCAAATGTCAAACAATTTATTATCTAAGGACAAGTTCTCACCTATTGAGGCACAACACATGTATAAAAATATAGATATTCTATTCAGGAAACAAAGACCTTTTTGCTTTGATTTTAAAAAGGCACTGTTCCCTACAGAAAATCTATTTCAAGTTCTACCTTTTTTAAAAAATAAGGGGAAAACATCCAACTGTGATATCTTGGTATCACACAACTGCAGATAGCTCAGTAAATAATTCAGCAGAGCTATACTGATCTATACTATCTGAGATGTGATCAATAGTCTTTAAAAGAGATAATGATGGCAAAGGCACTGCCTCCCAGATATTTCTTTAGGACTTCCGTTGTTCTAGAGATATCAGTACAATGATACATATTTCACTTCAAGAGTGTAATGTGCATTACTTCAAACTGTCAGAAGAAGCAATTTTACAGTCTGATCGAACCTTGCTGATCACTGAATCATAGAAAGGTTATAGTTGAGAAGGACCTTAGGATCACCTAGCTCCAATCCCTCCACCATGGGCAGGGACACCACACACTACATCATGTTGCCCAGGGCTCTGTCCAACCTGACCTTGAACACTGCTAGAGATGGAGCACTTACCACTTCTGTGGGCAACCCGTTCTGGTGCCTCAACACAGTAAGAACTTCTTTATATCTAACCTGATTTTGTGCAGCTTTTGAGTAACTGTATTTGTAACAGTAGGCAGACATTACACCCGATGCTGAGAGCGCATCCCAGACCACTGTGTTGGTTAACAAAAATCAAATAAAGCACAGGGTAGAAAGAAGTAAAGGAGAATTCTCATGTGACAATAAATGCTTACAGTCAGTTGTGTATAGAAATGGTGTCTATATGGCCTGCATCATGAAATGACTGACCAATAAAAATATGCATCTTCTTATTTTGGAAGACTGGTAACTGTATGGCAGTGTCTGTTTAGGAATCAGCATTCCTCACATTGCTCACGGTAAAACAGATACATGAAAAAGCCTATGGTGGGCAGTATAAATAAGATTATGAAGTGTTCTTGAATATGAAAATTTCACTTAAAAAATAAAAGACATTACATTTTAAAAAGTTAACGCAAGCAGTTTTTACTCAATTGTGGCACATAGATTTTACTTTTTTTTTGCGCATATATAGAAACAATTTAGTTAAGATTTCATAATACTTAAGGTAGAATATGAATGAAATACAAAGCATTTCATAAACTCATTGTTCAGTGTATAGAACCTGAACCATACAATTATTCACTGCAAATAGAATCAGTGGACTCAGAGAAGGGCAATTACTGATGAACAAAACAGGCAATTCAAAGATTCTTTCAAGTTCGAAAGTCCAGTGCTCAGCAGTGTGTGCACACCTCACACCAGTGGAATCACCACCCCTTAATACCACAACTGCTGCTCTATGAGTTGCTAAAAACTGCTGTTTTCTACCTCGAACAGACACCATGATTCAAATCTTGGAATATAGCTGTTTCATCACTCTGCTGTGAAGAGCCTGGTATTCTGCACAGATGGAGACCTTGCTTTAGTTTATGTTAAAGCAAACAGATGGCCTTCTCACTGACCACACAAAACAAACCAGCTGTGTATTTGTATCTGAAAAAAATGCACACACCAAGTCTGCATGGAATGGAACGAGAGTGTTTGGCGAGAAACCTAGTAACCAGTAACTACCAACTGTTCACCTGATTGCCATTCCACACACTGAAAGAACATTAAACACCACGCAACAGCAGCATAAATATGAAGAGCAAATTCTCACAAGAGATCAAAACAAAGTTACAAAAGCCAAAACTTCAAAGCAGTTTCAGTTGCAGTGGTAGAAATGACTTGGTGATGGTGTCCATATCACAGGATGGTGGGGATTAGAAGAGACCTCTGGAGATCATTTAGCTGTCTCCCTGCAGAAAGCAGATTGCTCACAACATTGTCCATGCAGAATCAAAGATAATTAAACCCCAAAATGGTTAATCTGAGTATTACAAACACCTCAAAAATCTACAGTAGTAGACAGGAGGATGGTAATAGACATATAGAGGGAAAGTCCTCACCTCCAACAGGTTTCCATAGGTTGGAATTTATATTAGAAGTATGCTCCCAGAACAACAGAAAAACCTAAATGCCATAAAACAAAACCCCATCACTCCCCTCCCCCCAAAAAAGAAAAAAAAACCCCACCAAACTATAAACTGTACCAGATACCACAATTCTTATTTTATTGGAAAAAGAATGCCTCAACTGAAACCTCACAACCCCTGCAGGTTATTGTCAAGGGCATTCTTAAGAATATACAATGCCATAAACCAATATAGAAGACATGGGGTAGCATACACAAGACATATTACCTCAAAAATCTTTAGAAATAAAAAAGACACTTGCATGTCATGAACAGCACTTACAAAAGGTGACACCCAATTAAATTCAATACAAAAATAGTATGTTTCTCAAAAAACGGACATAACCAGTCTCAAAAGGCATATAATCAAGCTGATTTCCCAGACATAGTCTTAGGCATACATTCCCCTGACCTGTTTCCTTCACAGAAGAAAAAGCAAAATACCATTTGAGTTGGATGAGTTCATTTCAGTTTTATTATTTCCTCTGATAATTTACCTGAACTTTATACACCCTGTACAAGATATTCTTTCAGATCACTGAACTACTGGTTCCCCTAATTCACTTCCTAGAGCCCCCCACAAAGAGAAGAGGAAAACCAGCAAAACTCAGTAAACAGTTAAGAAAAAGAGTGCGAAGATACAATCAGAAGCCAAACACAGATGCATTACCTTATTTATTGCATTTTGCCATTCATTGTTTGAAAAGAGCCATACTGACTTGTTTTTCAGCATGTTGCCATCAAATCACTGGTGTTATATTAAAAACTGTACCGTGAACATACTTATCCTAGGCAAGACAGAAGGGAGAGGTCACAGAAGAGAAGCTGAAATAAAGAACTAGCTCTTCATCAGGCAACATAATTAGATACCTGTTCTAAACAAAAGTTTCTTAAGAGTGGTCTTTGCCAGGAAGGGAGAGAAAGCAAAAGACAACCTAGTTTCCTTCTTGCTGGCTTAACTGACATGACTTCAGAGCACATGTACTCTGCCCAAAGAAAAGAGTTACATCTGCAGCAAATTGATAGTGCATGTTTGTAAGTATTAGCTAGAGTTGTTATTATTCTCAACCTATGTTACTATTTTTACGTTTTTAAATACAATCTGTTAAATCGGTAAATGAAGACATAATAAAAGGCTGGAGAGTTTACTGATGCCTAGCAACTTAGGGTAAATGCAAAGTGTTTCATGAAAATGCTACATTATCACTAGGCTTTTCCATAAACATGTTTACGAATTTTCTCTCTTTTTAAGTGTGCGATGAACATATACAAACCTGTAGTGAAACTGAGAAATATGTTTTGAATTTTTCAGTGCTTCAAAAGAAAAAGAAAAATCAGTCACTGTCATAGTGCAACCCATCTTTCAGTCAGAAGTGAAAGTTGCAAAGGATTTTCCCTCCTTCAGATTTCTCTTTTCCAGTGTTACTGGAAAGCTTGTCTTCTTGTTTAAATGAATTTCCTTTTAATCTCCTCCCTGAGCTGCTGGATAGATAGAGCCTCTTAAAAAATTCAGGGTATCACTGTAATTGTACATTGATCTGCTTCTGTGGCAGAAGGCTGGGGCCCTCCATCCAGGAAAGAGACTGTCCTAAAGTTGTTTTTCAGACAAATGATTAATTTGCGCTCTCTCTTACTACCATATTATCCTTTAATGGAAAAGCAGCTTTGAAATAAAACTACTACTTTTTGGATTGTTTTATTCCTGGCACTGTACAGGGAAGAAAGCCAGCTGCAGAAGCCGATGTGAAATATGCAATGGCTTTAAATTTTTAAATTTCCTAAAGGAAACTTTGACTCTGCTTACAAAGGGACTAAAACCATATTAGACAACTAAAATACATATACTCACCACTGCTAAAGTGCTGAATTAATGTAATATATTAATAGACACAAGAAAATTCCCTATTGATTTTTAATGCAAAGTTAAGGTTGGACCACTGTTATGACTATGTAACCCTTAAAACAGACACGTAACTCATTAGTATCAAAGTAGAAGAAATTATCTATCTAGTGTGATGCTGAATCCACATAGCCTATTTGCCTTTGGCTCTTTAGTTATGAGATCTGGCATCACTTGGATTATTTCACCTAATCCATCATTAGCTTTCACGTGTCCTATATACTGTGCAACAAACCTAAATTTAACAATCCCATCTCCCCATCCATTACCACACTGAATATATTACATGTCAGCATGGAACACAAAGATTAGATATGCTGAATTACATCTTTCTTCGTGAAATGTCAATATTTTTAGAGCACTGTTAACGTTGCTGACTATGTAACAAACGTTTCTTCCCATTGTGAACTGGCACTAATGCCCTGACCTTTGCTATTTAACACAGGGCTACTAAAAAATATATGAAAAAAACTCAGAGGACATAGAAAATACATAAGAAATCCCAGTAACAGAGTCACAGAGTCACAAATGTGAGGGGTTTAATTGCCATATTTGCTTGGCTGGTGGATACCTGGAAGATGACCTAATTTTTTTTTCCCTATAACCCTGCAAGTAAACATTAGTAATTCAGATTTAACTTTCTACTCATACACAAAGCACACAAAAAGGTTATTACTTACAACAAAACCATAAATACCCTACTGTTGTGTACCGCAGCATCCTTACTTACCAGTCTTCCACAAATACACTGATGAAGTTTGAAATTCACTTTGTGCACGAGCGTCCCAGATTCCCAGCAGCAGCAGCACAAGAACTCCCACGCACCGGGCTGGCACGGCAGAAACCCCTGGACCGCGGCAGAGAGCAGCGCTCCCCTTGCTCAACCCCATGCCTCCAGCAGCCTGCTGCCACCTCCAAAACCCTCAGCACGACCACGAAACCTTCTTCAAGCAATACTCCCCTCTTCAGAATTTCTTCCCGGGGAGAAGGGGACTGGAAACCTCTCTCCTGCTATTGTGCATGGCAGTTGAAATGGAAAAACTGTTTAACGCCAGGGAACAATAGAGTCCTTGCTCGCTCTTGCTGCTGCGGCGGCAGCAGCTACTGCTCCTAGTATGGTTGCTGCTCCACGCTCTTCCATTCAGCAGTTAGTAGCAGTTTTCCATCAGCTAAAAGCGAGACAGCTGTCCGCAGGGGGCTCCAGCTGACTGAGCAGGTTATCTTTCTCTGGGAGGCAGCAGCAGTCATTTACACCAGCTGGAGAGAGTGAGAGAGACAGAGAAACAGGGATGAAGAGGAACACAAATAGCCCAGTGCTGTAATTGCAACACAGAGAGTGACTGGAAAAGGCTGGCTTCTCAGACACGTCTCTCCCTGGAATATCCCAAATGATACATGCTCAGAAGAAAAGAAGAAATCAACATCAGACACGCTTCAGAAACACAAGTTGTACAACCGGAACAGATATAAACACAATATATATTAATTAAGAGAGCATCAGGCATTGGTTCAGATAATAATATGTATGCTGCATTAACCATTTTGTAAACAATAAAAATAAGTGCTAGGACACGCATTAAATAGACAATTAAGACCTTAAGAAGGCAGACAGAAGACAATGCAGGGGAAAAAATGAAGAATAATAAAAAATATCTGCTAAGTTGCCTTGCATATTTATCAAATCTGTTTCAGGTAATAACATAGAGATACCTGCTGTGAGGACAGACGAATATACGTATATGGTAACATGTATGTATGTGTAAGTACATCACCTCTGTGGTAGATGAAGTGTGCATGTAATATATAATGCAAGATAACATCCCTTCCTCTCCAGCAAGTATGTACACATGTATACATGCATAAATGTCAACTGTGTAATTTAAAATAATTTCAAGATCAAGTTATCAATCATTTTACACATGAAAGTATTCAGGTTACATTAGGCTGTCTTGACGATACAGAAACGTGGAGACAAAGCTTTTTAAACAGGGATCTTTCTTTATCTCTCCCTCCCACTACCCAGTGAACAGAGGCAATAACAACCCTAAAAACCCAGGTTTGGACACCTATAAGCTGGGAAACAAATGAGGAATTTTCAAAAAAACTGTTGTCATATGCAAAAAGTTTCATTAAAAATGCAAACAGCCACAAAAATACACAGTAAGAACACAGGGCCCATAGCTCGAAAATGATGGAGCTATTGTTGTTTAGAGAGGAAACCTTCAGTCAACCTCTCCTGGGACGCCTGTCATTTTGCACAACCTTCCCAGACTCAGCCTTTTCACATACATTAGATTAAAATCAGCCGTGATCAAATAATTCTCAAGTCTTTGCCTGTTTAAATATTCTGACATCAGAGCAAATTAGCAATGTTGAAGGTTGCAAATTCGTCTTTGTTTACTTTCCACTCTGTTACGCCTCTAAGAGGGAATTAAAGGCTCAGGGAGCTCTAGCACCATGAGGCTGTGATTAAGAGAGATAAGCAAGTGTGGATTACTGTTCCTCAGCTGTTGAAAAACAGGCAACAATCAAGAGATTATAGGTTGATAAGGGATACATAGAAAGCCATGATCTTAACGAATTTATAGCATCCTGATGCAGAAGTTACACCCTCAGCTAAAGCACTTCTGGAAATACATTTTATTCACATCTGCTACATCATGCTGTATTCTCTTTAGGACCTCAGCCTTTGCTTCGGTGGACTGGACAGAATACTGTTCTAAATCCAAATGCCCTCTGAGTTTATAGAATCATAGCAATTTCACTGATTAATTCAGGGTTAAGTTAGTCACATGCAAATTATTTTTTCATGGTACATACAAGGACTTGAGAATATCTGACCTACTAAAAATAACAGCAGCTTTATCAAAAATAAGACTAAGAATTTAAAGGCTAAAAAAAACTTTTAAGTTCATCAGGAAATATGTAGCAACAGCTTTATTGACTTACAGAAATAAAATAAAACATATATAACTTATACATTCCTTTGAAAAATTAAAGAGTAAAAATGTTGGCTTTCTAGCTGGAGCTATATACCAGGGGCAAAATCAAGTTTACAGAGTGACTGGGGGAAAGGCACCCTTTTCAGGGTTACTAAATAGGATGGATTATACCTAGAGCTTTTATGAATGTACAAAGAAAGCCTCTGAAAATATTTTGTACGTGACTCAGATCATCCGGAAACATCATCAGGGAACAGATCATCCATGTAGTTGGCTCAATGAATCAAAGTGGGTTTTGACAGCAGAACAAAGCAGTAACACAAGAGAGGGTGAGCACACATACACAAACAAACACTCAAATATTTTCTATAGTTATGCAACCATTATACCACATACTTTTAAAACTTCACTAAAATAGATGTTATAGAAATAAAATTTTCACACTACTTTATACGGTTATACCATTTTTCTGTTAAAAATTAACAATTTAACCTTTAAAAAAAAAAAGCTATGGTGTGTTTGAAACTACTCAGAAATGTATCACAGAGACAGAATGAAGAGAGTATTTATTGTGCTAATATATTTATGTGTCTGGGAAAGAAACAGGGACTCCTGAAGAGCTGGTTTTGACAAACACTAGATCACTCCTACACTACATACACTCATCTTCTATTAATCAGGGAAGTGAAAAGCAAGGGAAACCACAGGCCAAAGAGCATGCTAATGCCTGCAGAAACATCCACACCAGGAAATAGACTTCGGACACAAGAGGAAACTTATCTTGATTGCAAGCTTCAGCTACCATCAGTATGCCTTACCCAGAGAGCTGCTGTTAGCCTTTACCACCCCAGCACATCCAATACAAGCTTACCCTTTTCTTATTTGCTACAGTGAATGCAGGACTTCCCTCCCAATTACCAACTGCAACCACTAATTCCAGCCCATGATGGCAACCCACCTTCTAATACATACTTAATGATCACAATTTATCAGTTGTTTACAGCTTAGGCATTCCAAAGAAATGGTTAAGAGTGCTTCAGAGAAGAAACCTCTAGAAAAAGCCTAGAAATAAATTGCAATCAATATTAGTATCCGTATCAGTAACATTGTCAGCACTGTACCTTAAAGGACCAACATAGGTGTCTAGTAAAACCTTTACTCAGATACAATTATTTACCTGAGGCACAACAGCTTTGTGAGTCTATAAATTCCTCACATAAGTGACTGACAAGTTAGCACCTTTTCATTTTCTAGGAAAAAAACCTCAAAGGCCTTGAAATACATATAACCTCAACTAGCCATGAAATATTGGAATTACTCTGTTCATGTTTCCTAAAATTAAAGAATTAGAGGATAAGAAACAAAACCCATGTAATACTTTTTATTTAGTGGAAAGAGAAATTAGACAAGATATAAACCTTTTAGCTGCTGCTGCCTGCCAGACGGATTCATTCAGCTGGTATTCACTTGCTAGCAGGCTGTCCCATGCTAGCACCCTTCTTTTTTTTATGAGATTTCATCAATAAAAGCTTCACGACCAAATTATTTTCTATCCTGACTATGTTATATTTCTATGTATAGTAAAGTCAGAGAGTGTGCAGAAAGTACTACATATACGTGGCACATTTGTTTCTCGAGTCAACAACACTCAACTAAGAAGTGGGTCTAGCATGATTTTCATCCACCTTCGATTTCACAGACTGTGGTTAAGCCAAAAATCTTCAGAGAAGTTTTAGTTCACTCTTCTATACCATAGATGTTTTACAAACCCTACATTTGTACCCTACTAAACCATTTGTACAAGAATACCACAAAAATCACCCAAATTCTAAAGAAAGAAAAATATTTTCTTTCTTGTGTAGAAAAGCCAAAATCCTCCTCATCTGAACTCTACTCATTTTTATTTATCTTCAAGACTTCTTCCCTTCACTTAGACATGAAAAAACAAGTGCTGTCAAAGTTGAGTAAGTCAACTATTTCCCTGAAAAGAGTTCTAGAGTTACAATGAGTTTAGTACAGCAAATATCCAATAACATATTGATCTCTTTCAGTCACTTTACAATGCCCTTGGCTATATCCTCTGTATGGGATGCAGAGATATGATTGCATCCCTAACTTTTCGAGAAGATAGGAAAGTGTGGTATGCTCATTAAATGCATGTTTGTTTTGCAAGATCCATGATCTAAAAATAATCCACGTAACAGCTAAAAAAAAAAAAAAAAAATCTTATATTCTCTTTATTCCCAGACATTAACTCATGGGCCAAAACTTCTAGCTCTGCATTTTATAAGCACCTGACTTTCCTGCAGATATTTTACAAGACATATATGTATATTAAGGAATCTCTTGAGATGGGACTTGCAAGAATTTTATTTGATTTTGAGAACTTCAGGCTCAACTAAGCTGTACAGGGCTCTTTTAGGCTTTGCTCTTCACTCTTCACCACACTCAGTAATGGTCTACTATTTTCCTTCCTAAGTGCTAAGGAGACTAGTCAGGGAAGCCACAAAAAAATTTCCTAAACATGCACAAAAAAAACCCAGAAAGATAGTATGCTGCAAATCTCTCAAAATCTGGCAGCTCCATTCCTTAAATCAAAAATTAAATCTGCTGTGCAAAACTTGCAGATGAAGCTATTCTGTAGGGATCCTAAACATGGCCTCTAGGTGTCACACTCGACCATGTCAAAATTCTTCTATAGCAGGTAAGAGACCTTGATTTGCTCCTTTCAAGGAGTGATACTAAGTCGCATCCTTTTTTCAAACTTATAACTAAAAAATAAATAAACAACAAACCCCCCAGCAAATTTCTGCCTCTTTCATACAAACAGCACAAGTATTTCTGGTTTTTCCAGAGTAACTGTTTTTGCAAACATTAGAAGTACCATGACCGCTGTTTGGCAAATCTATGTCATTCTTTTGGATCACAGATTTGGAAGACAAATCAGGAACTTTAAGACTTATGTGTGTGAGCTGTGCAGAAGTAAGAAAGCATTACATGCATAAAATGACTAGAATATGTTAATAATGTACACTTAAACTCTTCACCATTTCTCAATTACTTCAAAAATCTTTGCAACAAGAAAAAGTTATTTTTGGAAAATTAATTAACATTCTGCTTGTATGAATGCATAAGCAGCAAACGTCTAGCTAGCCATATAGTCCTGACTTTATAAATGATTTGTTTTTATTAAGTTAGTAATTCTTGGACAGATTTCTCTTTTTTGAGTTTTGTTGTTAATTGTTTGATTGTATTAGATGTGTGGCTTTTAATCTAGTTTAATATAGAAGTTTTCCTAACCATTCTTTCATTGGTAAGGGGCGGAGTTTTTCTCAGTTTCTCAGTTTGTTTTAACACTTGGCTGTTGAATTTTTGTAGATCCTTTTGGCTGGTAACAATCAACATCCCTGACATGGAACATCCACAGTAAGAACGTATTCTTTGTGAGAAAGGCACATTAATATATGATCAGGATGTAAATCATGAACTGCTTGCTGGAAGATAAGGCTAGAGGAATTCAAGTAAGAAATCAAAGAATTTACCAAGGATGCCACCTAGTTTTGGATCAAGCTACCTGGTAAAAGAGTACTTACCATCTCTGTCTTCAAAAAAAAAAAAAATTAGTTTTGACTTGATGGCATATTTTAACCAAGGAAAGGCTACTTGACTAAGAAGATCAATAGCTTTGTGAAATGTAGTGACCCAAGAACTGCAGAAGGTCAGATTAAATGAGCTAATTCTGCCTTCTAGCTTTAAGCTCTGTGAATGAACATTGTCCTCTACACTGGCTTCAAAGCTGACTGCATGAAGCAGAACCTTTTCAAAGATCAGAATTGGCTGCAAAGGTGTCCGTGATATTTCCCTGTTAGGAAGTGTCACCTCTATTGAGAACTCCAGCTTTCAATATTTACTCAGCAATTCAGAGATCTGTTTAGTAGCCTCTGGTGGAACTTGCAGGAAAATACAGTATGCTATTTACTCTATACTCTTTCAACCCATTTGAAATGGATCTACAGCTTGTATACCTATGTGATTAAGACTGCACAAAGAACAGAGCTTTTAAATCTATCTTTTGTTACCTCATTTTCAGAAAGTCCAATGCAGATTTCACTAGTGAAGAAACCAACCCAGGTGACCATAATTGCCAGAAACAATTTTCTATCCCCAAGCCCATTATACTTGATTTTCCAACAGAAAACCAAAAGGTGAAATTTCAATGGGCTTTCCAAGTCAGCTCTGTTCCTCCAATGTGTGCATATACTTCTGAAATTTCTGTTTCTAAAATGAATGGGAACATCTATCCCCTATGCCTAACATGAACTTATATAACATGAAATAAATAAGTTTACATGCTTACTGGAGAAAAACAAGTTAAAAAGGATAGTTGTAAATGCAAATAAGTAGAATAATTCACAGGACCTAAGAAGCAGGCAGGGAGATTTCAAAGACACACTGAAGAGGTAAGTATTGAAATTCCTGGCAAGGGGAACAGAAGGTAAAAGGAATAAACAAAGAAAATCAGTGCCCATTATTGCCTTTGAAAACCCTCTCTAGGGAGAGTTTAGTAATCTGCACATACCAAGTCACCTTAAACAAAAGCCACCTTCAGTCAATTTTAAACCTTCTCCTTATTAAAACCTTATTGATTGATCATTCTTCATCTAAATGTCTGACAAGCCAATTTCCATTTTCAAGGAGAGAAATGCTGGTCTTCTTCTTCAAGTCATAAATCACTCAAACATTCTGCTACCAATTCTCAAATTAGTTAAGTAATACAAATTAATAACAAAATTAAACAAGGCTGCTGTCTTTAGTAAGTTGTTCCATTAGGGTTTTATTAACTTAGTCAATACATTTAATGGATTCCAGAAATGGATAGGCTCAGTAGTGGTGACAAACACAATATAGTTGGAAATAGCTTTTAATGATTTGTTAATTTCTTAAGAGTCCTAATTTAGCGAGCCAAAGTACAACTGTGTGTTTTGCACCGATTTCAACAGAACAGTAAACAAGAGGAGTATAACTTCAGGGAATTGATTAATGGATCTGGCACCATTCTGACATGGGGTAAGAGAAAGTGAGATTCAAACCCTATTAAATGAACGACCAAGGTTAAACTGTTATTTGCCAACTAACCAAACCCTAAGATACATATATTATATCATTAATAATAATGTTTTGCAGAATCCTAGGTTATAATTAAAGTTACAGCACAGAATATAATACCCAAAAATAAATCCTTCACCCTCTCATTTTATATGAAACATTCACAAATGTGTTCCAGGTGTCATGTTTTCATTATATATCAGATGTTTTAACTGGAGGGTAGAAAGGAAACATGTTCCTACTGATCAATCTTTCTATTGAAAATGATAGGTCACTCTTATTGAAGTCAACTCTGTAGCAAACTACAATGTAAAAACTAAATCAAAATAATAATGGCAATAAAATTAATGTCTTCTAAGACTATGTTAATGAAAGCGTAACACATTTCAAACCACATGGACAACTAGTTCCACAAAACAGCTGTGTTAACAAGACCTCTCCTTCTCCTAAGTGCTGACTTTTCTTCCCCCTCTGCTGTGGCAGCACCACCTCTCCTACTCTATTAAACCAGTATTTCTGTGGCAAGAAGAAAGCAAGTAGCCAAATCTCTGCACTGAGATAGATGACATCACTACCACATATAATTGGATTTTCTGCATACTTATCACAACATACTTAACACATTCTGAGAGCTGCTGAAAAATCTTTTAAATTATCAACATTAGCATTAAAATTAGAGCTTCACTAGGGGGATCAAACCAAGCTTAAGGTGGTGCGACACTTTCAGGACAGGAAAAAAAACCATTAAATTGGCACCATTGCTCTTCCCTATGGTAGCAAAAGACATTTTTGCCATTTTTCTTTAGTAAGTATTATACTTGTGTATCTGAAAATGAGATTAAAAGCTTTTCAATTAAACTGTTAGTGGCAGCTCTGGTACTTCTACAAATTTTCCCCTTGAGTCTCAAAACTAACCTTGGTCTAAATAACTGACAGTTGCATCTATATACTTTCCTCAGAATATGTAACAACTTTGTACACTGATTACTGAAGGAAGAAAGTTTTCTCAGCAGTTGCACTATTACTGAAATAGTATAGAAACTTGCAAAGCAGTTGTCTGTAGATCAGCACTGAGTTCCATTATTACCACCCAGCTGGATGAGTGGAGCATGATTTCTCTGGGACAAGGAAATTAAATCTGGACAGATGAAGTGGAGTAGGACGCAGTATAAAAATGAAGCATGACTTTAAAACCACAGCAGCAATGCTTGAATGACACTGATAAAACAACCACCTGAGTTCAGGTAAGATGAATGTGTTGCAGCAATGCAAAATAAGGCACGGTAAGCATAAAGCAGAGGTCAAACTTCACATAAGAAGCTGTTTCCTAAATGTATCAATAGGATAAAATTAGATAAAAAATAATTTATGATTCTTTCATTTCAATGCTTTTTCATGTACATATTGAATCTATCACTTTTACAAACAAAACAGCAACATAATTTATGTCAGCCTAAATGCTCTTAGCACCCATATGTAAATACAGATATAACACACTTCACTTTAGCTGCCTGGCTGAAGTATCACTGCCTGAGTAGAAGCTTATCCTTCTGAGATATCCCACACGGTGAAAGGAAAATGGCAGTTTTTGTAATATGTGGCTGAAATAATCTCACCAGTAGGCCAACCTCCACCCACTGTCTGCAAACACTTCTACATATACTCCAACATTAATGTCTCCATCACACATACTGACTCTAGGAGGTATTGTCAGTGTTCACAAAAGCTATTTTTAATATTTTTTACATGAATTACAAAACCAAGTAATTCAGAATTTACCTGAAGATGAAGAAAGAAAAAAAAATATACTGTTTCCTCCCAAAACTACTAGAAAACCATTATAAGCAACTTGGCTTGGAGACCTTGGAGGATAATTGCATATTAAATCCTCACATCATTTCATCATTTCAGTTCTTCTTTCTTCTTACAGACACACAGTCATAACCACAACATACATAGAAGTTTGCCCGTATCTTATTGTAGCACATGCACTTATCTGAAGGAGGAGTTTAAATATTATATGGCCTTTGAATACATCCTAAATACTGAAAGTTGCTGAATAGCAGGGTACATTGTACCTCACTTAGGCTCAAATAGGGTACAATTCAATAAAATAACCTCCTGTAAAGTTACAGGGTTGCCATAGCAAAGTATTAAACTGATATGATTCATTATGTCAAACACTTTAAACAAGCATATTCCTACACCAATTCACCCCTCACTGTCAGTAACTGGTTGACTCACAGCCAACAAATACTTTCTTGATTGCTGACTGTGTGAATCACGTGTTGTTGTTTTTTAATGTGAAACTCATCTATACTGGGTTGACTACAATGATCTCTAATAGAAATCTTTCTTGATGTGGGCATATGCAGTTTGACAGGGTTTCTTCTAAGCTCCCAAGATTTAATTTTTATTCCTAAAGGGACCAACGAAGTGCACTGAGGGTTCCCAGCCTCTGTTAGGGTCAAAACTTCTGACTTCATGTCCTGAGTTTTCTAGCTGCATACATAGTTTAGACAAAGGGAAGAACCACATATCTTGGATCTTTGGAGGAAAGGAGGAAAATTAATCTTCCTATCACTTTTACATGTATGTAAAAAGAAAATAGCTATAAGTCTTTGGCCAGGACAGAACTTATTTTTAACAAGTTTTATAGGAAATCATCTGTTACAGAAAATATTTTTGTAGTGTTTTCTTTGTAAGCAATTGTACAAAAGAAAAATAATTAAAATAGGAATAGGGAATGGCATTTTCATTGCCATTTCATCTTCAGAATGTAATTCTGAAATCCAGTCTCATTCTTTTCCCCATTTGGAAAAAAAAAAGTGCAAGGATTCTCTTTCTCTTCTGTGTTTCATTTTCTCTTTCACACTCCTGTTCTTATGCTAACCTACGATTTCAAATAGTGATCTTCAAATGATATAATGAAACAACCCCAAATGAGTTTCCTTGGCTTTATATAATGGAATACAGAAGACTGTATTCCTTCGATTCCAGAATGGACCATTAGCCACTGTACTCTTAAACCATTAAAATGAAGAACTTGAATTCAAACAATAAATAAACCTAATGCATACCTTTAAGCAGAAAGTAATTAAAAAAGATAGTAAACATTTGCTTTATTGTTTTCCCCTAAATTACGATTTTCGCAACAGCTCTTCAAATGGCTTTCATTTTAACTGCATTGCAAAAATGAGATCATATTCATTGTATGCTCTTCATTAACTCAACCGATGGTGTTTTAATTCCTACAACACACAAAGTCTGATGTTTGTTTCACAATTTGACATAGCTAGTGTGTGTTGAGAATAATTAGCTTCACTATGGCAGAACAAATGATTTCTTTGCCAAGCACATACAATGCTTTTTAACAAAGATTACTGGTAAACTTTCAAGGTATTTCTTGTCTTACAGAAAAGCAACTATTTCATTTTTAATTGACTTTTCTGTACCCTGATTTCCCTAATGAATGCATAATCCATGTTCTATCTGATGGCAAATACTTTCAACAGATCTAAAACGAGAAAGGACACTTAGCACAAATATTATGTCTGCTACACTGAAACACTTTGGCATCATTATAAACAGTAAACAGAATTTAGAAGACTAAGGATTATCCAGAAAGTCATTAGCATGGAATTTCATTACAAATCATTAAACTATGATGATATTTTGCCTAAGACTTCCTATAAAAAGCCAAATACCACACCTACAGTTTGGCAAACATACATAGGTATCACAGAAACAAAGCCAAATGGTTATGCTATCACACAAAATATTCTACTCATCTATTTTCAAAACTACAACATAGTGTCCAAGATGTGACCTATGGAAATGTGCACTTATGTTAAAATGTCATGAACATTAGTACAGGCCATGGATCAACAAGTTACAGGAGAAGAACACCTGAATTCTCTATAAAGGTGCATCCTAATACTACTGTAGGCTGATTTGATCTGCAGTCTGTGGCTGTTTGGCTAACCCATACAGACACGCTCATAGAGATAAGGAGAACACTGGGTACACAGGGGCCAGTCAGTGCTAAGTGCTGCATTCTCCCCCCACCCCAGCTCAGATGTGCCAAAACACTGAAGTCCTAATTAGGGCATATGTTGGTTAACTTTCCAAGATGTGTATGTGCACATTTGCACGTGCGAGAAGCTTTCCCTCACACATCCCATCCTTCCTTGCTTGGTCCACTAATAATTGAGCACAACCTCACCACATTGCCTAGGGCTCAATTCCCCCTCTCCCCATCACAACATACAAGCTTCTCCCAAATGCTGGCATTTTATGTTCTCCATAATTAAAATAACATTTAGATCTTAACTGTATTCCCTAAAAGCATAAAACAAGAGAATTAGTCCTACAGTCAAAGAACAACCACTGGATTATATCTCAAATTCCTTACCCCTCAATGATATCCAAGATGTTTTTACAGAAGTACTAATATTAATATCTTGTTGAGGTAACATAAAAGAGTAGGCTCCACGAGTTAGACATAGTCATTGAACTCTAGGTCAACCACACCTCTTTGAATGTTACTGAGAAGAAGAGAGTTATTGGAACTTCAAAAAAAACATGCTGATATTACATGCAGAAATGCTAATTAGAATTTTGATTTATGACTGATGTATAAGTATCATCATTATGGGATAAAGCAATAATTCTAGCTTACTCTCAGAAAATTTCAGATTATTTTGAACAAGAGAAGCAAACTCCATCAATACATAAATCAGAACTATATGCAGAACTTAACAGAGCCTTCAGTTCTTCCAGATAAAGGAACAGAAGCACCAGCCAGAGTTAAGGTCAATACTGATAGGTACTGGTGTTGAGTTTTAACCATCCTTGCATAAAACTACCAAACAAATTTCACTTTTCTATCACACTCTAACATTCTACAGATACCAGATGGGAAGTTAAACACACACGCACACACAAAATCCCTACAGAAAACCACAACAGCCACACACACACCAAATACCAACAGCAAAAAACTCAAACCCAACCCAAAACAAACCAAAAAGCATGAAACCCCAAACCCACCCAGAATACAGCCTTGCAACAATAGCAATGATTTACAGAAGACCACCTCAAATACCCTGAGCAGGCCTGTCGCAGCAGGTGCGGTACCATCACAAAACCTTGAGACGAATTCTAACACTCAGCACCTTGGACAAGGACTCGTGAAGAGATGCTGATGTCATGCGCTTTCCTGCTTCTATTTGTTCATGAAACAGAACACATAGACTTTCTTTACAGTATGCTCTTTACGTGAAAATTTTGCACTGATAAAATACATGCTAGCTAGTAAAACACAGATGAAGTGGCATAAGCTTGAGGTCATCCAAACTTTGGGATTATTTTTTTAGAGTCATATACAGAGACCATTGCAGCCTAAGACCATGTTAAACTTTTTTTTTTCCACATAATTGAAATTGTAATTATGGAGAGACACTATAAAAATACTCCCCTTAGAACTTTTTAACTCTATTTTACAAGAGTTAAAGCACTATGTCTGGACTGTAGCTCTGTTGTCCGCAGAAGTATTCCTTTTGCTGTTCTTCCTTGTTAAAAGTACTTATTCTACCAAATGAACAAAAGATAAATTGAGCATATGGGTGAAATGAACTAAAACCGTACTTGAGAAATACCTATTAAGAATATAATGGTTGTAAGGGGAGAATAATCTATACACCTCCACCTAGATGAATGTAATGAAATATTTTCATTTATAAGAAAGAAGCTTATGGAAAGTGATAAGAGAAAACTGAATCAATACAGTATCAGTGAGAATAAGTTTGTTTGCTGGGTCTTCTCCATTTGGATGGCAATTTTTTTCACATTTATCCTGAAGAAATTATACATTTCTAAGATGTTCAAAGCCAGGTTGGACACTCTTGGGAGGCATGTTCTAGTGTGAGGTGTCTCTGGAATTAGATGATCTTAAGGTCCTTTCCAACCCTAACTATTCTGTGATTCTATGTTTCATTAAAAAAAAAAAAAACTAGTGCTATTTTAGCACTACAAGACAATTGGGGTTTTATTGAGTCAGTTGAAATTGTTATTCTATGAGTCAGTGTAAACAGGATTAAGTTTAAACCTCCAATTACCATGTAGATTATACTCAGATGAGGCATAGGAGAATTTTTGCTGATGTTCACTGCAAGAAATCAATATAAAACTGAAAGAAAAAATATTTCTTTTAGAGATGCTCTTAAAAACAGGCTTAAAAATTACTATTTGTATCTACCTGCAGGCCATTTCAGAGAGATTGCAGCTGAGGGGATGAGACAGCAGGGAAATCCATTCAAGCTGATCCAATTTAGATATGCAAATTTTATCGCGGGTGTTTGAAAAGGACATTATGGCACAGCATAATTTGCACCTTGAGTTCCAAAGAATAATATTTCTAATCTAATGAAAACATGCCTCCATTGTTTACTTTCCCACTCTCCAGGTTTGGTCCAATCCACTGCTCTCCTACCCATTTAAAACTGTGTTATTTCCATATTTGAAACAACTAACTAACACTAAAAAAAAAATAAAAAAAATAAAATCACCCCCCCAAAAAAAAAAAAAAACAAACAAGAAAAATAACAGAAATGCATTTATTTTTTCAGTTACCTAAAAAGGCAAAGTTACAAGTGGCTGACTTCATACAATACAATAAAGCCTGTAACAGCAGTGGGGCTAATATAGTCCCCACTCTAGGGATTAAATGCTAAGTGAAACAACTTAAGATCAAGATCATGTGTTTGACACAGTGCACTGTTAGCTTATTTTTATCTGTCTTCATTATTTCAAACAGTGATATTTGCTCAATGATAAACTTTTGTAAAAGTATACTTTTTCTCATTTTTCACCCAAGTGAAGGTAAAAATACTGAGGGTTTTTTTTAAGCCCACACAACTTCTACTTGCAACCATGATTTATTATTATTTCTTGATTCAGTAATACTAATGATGGAGATCAGGACAATATGTCTTAAAATTCATAAACATCTGTTGTCTTGAAAAGAACAAGTGTAACAGAACTAGCATTGGTGGTAATTACTGTCGAGCTTAATAGACAGTAACAATATAAGGCTCAACACTTCAGAGCAAATTTTCTTCTCAAAGCTGCAGAAGATATATTTTTTGCCTTGCTTCTAAACTTGCATAAAACTTGTTACTAAAACAACACGCAACAACAGGCTTGATCAAATATGGCTCAGAGTTGGAGACCAGTCATTGCATCGCTGCTCTTGTTAAAAAAGCTGAGCATTACATTAAAATTCCTTAACATATAGAATATTATCAGATGTTGAATGAGAAATTACATATTTGATATTGTAAGGGTAGTTACAGTCAGAAAACCTATTTTTGAGGAACTATCTCAAAGATTAATATACACATAAATTTATAGTGGAGCAAAATAAAATATGTGAAGTACAGTATCAGAATTATAACTATTACCTAAGAAACGCTTATCAATACTTTTATAATTACACAATTTCATCATTTTATAATTTAATAATTATTATTTTAATATATTTTAATTTTAAAAACATAAATTTATTTTAATCACTCAATTTATAAAAATTAAAGTGTAAAATAAGATTTTGAAGGCATTGAAAAAAAACTTTAACTTTATAAAATTCACACTCCAGACATGCCTTTAATTTAAAAGAAGCAGTACCCAGTTTCATTTTGAGCTAAATTAAGCACATTTTGAGGTAAATGCCACCTCTTTGTTGAACTCCTCCAACTTCAAACAGTCTCTTCTAGGTTTAGTTGTAACATTCAGCTCAGCCTTTCAATCTTCACCCATGAAGATAACCAAATAATGAGGTCTATTCTGATAAATCCTCAGGACCTCACTCATTTCACAGTCACAAGACTTAGCTGTTTATTGTTTTCATCCACTCTGGCCATAGTACTGATAAAATAAGCAACACTAGATGTTACGCAGGATTACAAGTCCTTTAACTATTAATCCAATTATACCCATCATACATTAAAAAAAGGTTAAAAAAAGAAAAAGGCTTCAAAAGGAAGTTTTTTCCAGATCTTCAACACAAGTAGTTGGTCAGACTGACAGCTCTTTAAAAACATAACTCTCGGAGTACAAGTGCAAAATAGGCGATACGGTTAGCCACAGGAAACTGGAAGCTCAAATTTCCTTAAGTATATCTGCCACCTTTACACTGCCTTTTATTTAACTTGCAATTTGTAATGCCTAAATGTCGTACCTTTATTGTAATGACACCATAACTACAGGTCACATAAACAAAATGTGATTAGAAGAGGGACCAGCAAATAAATGGTTAACATGATGAAAATGAGTCTAATTGAGGCCTCCTCCTATACTCTCCATCTAAAACAATTACTGGAATAGCCCCAGTGCTGATGTCAGTGGGAACTGGCACAGACTCTGAATCAGGAAATCGGCACAGGAAAAGTACAAGGCCTACACTTGTGTTATCCAAAATAGAAGACCAACAAAGTAAGCCTGCAACTGTAAGTATTAACCAGTCCATTAAACAGTGCAAAAGAATGACACCCAGTCCTGTTCTGAAGGTTCTGGGCTACCTTATCTTGTAGTATGATGAATGAGCTGAAGGGGCTCAGCACCCAGCACAACAGAACAGTGTTGCACAGGACCCCCATCTAGGGGTAGTGGGAGGATGCTGGAAATGGGATTGTGCAGCCACAATCCTGCAACTCTCTATCAGATGACAACTGAACATGCAGTGCTGGAGAGGCTGGACCTTATCTTTATCTCTAGAGGAGATACTGCTTTACCACAATGCTTTATATTAATGATAGCTTCATAAAATACGCTGTTGTTTGTGCTTGATTCCAAATTGCTTCCCAAGCCATAGTGAAAGTCTAATTAACGTGAATAAAACTGAGGAAATTAAAATATTTCAAAATTCATAAAATCAGACAGAATGTGAAGAGGAGCTAAATTGTAAGAGCACTGCATTCATGCAGGATTAAAGAATACACTTGACATCCCTTTGAGTCAAGAGCACTTAGCCACATCGTTGAAATGAGAACAACCCTAATCTTGCTAGCATTCTTCAACTGCTGTCTTGCTCATCTCTGTCCATTAGATTACTATCCACTGGGACTTCTATGGCTGTGCTACAAGATTGTGAACACAGAAAATCCTTTAGCTAAATTAAATAATTTCAAAAATAAAAGCAGATGTGGTGGTTTGGTTTGGGGATTTTTTGTGCATGCTAAACTTTATAAAAGAAGGGAAAAGTTTCAAGACACTGCAGTCAACATTAGGGTTCAGAGACTATCAAAATAACACAATAGGTTCATGCAACATATGAGTTATATTAGCAAAACACATTTCTTACCATAGGTCACAATTTGCATTTCTTCTATTTAGATACCTTCTTGATATAATTTATACAGTAAGTTAAATCTGTATGGCAATTATGTTCATCAACATCCTGTTATAATTAACACTTTCCTTTTCTGCTTTAAATATAACCCCCATTTCCTGTTAATATGCTTTCCAAGAAGATTAGAACATTAACTTCCTCTATGTGTTTGTCATTGGGTGAGGAGAGAGTAAGACCTGAGTCTCCAAAACAAAATCCTTGGCAGGAAACAAACTCCTAACTAAATTAATAGAGAGATTAGTTAAATTTTATTACATCAACTTATGCAAGTTACAAAATAGGAAACCACAACTGATACTAGTTTGTTGGAAAAATAAGGAAGGGAAGTGAGTGTATGAGCAGACAGATTTTGACTAATTTCAACGGTATTTTATGTTCCAACATGCTCCATACATAAAAAGGAAATGCAGCACAAAGTACTTCAAACATCCTTCTTGTCATTTAATATGATCATTTTATGAGTAAATCCTGAAATCTTTCCTTGAACTCCAGGGAGAGAGAGACTTCTGCCAGGTTGAGAGACAAGCATTTCAATTAGGTAAGTCAAAACTCTTGTTACTGATACTACTTCCACATTTTTCCTGGTTCCTGATTCAGAATAGCTGCTCACCAATTCAGAACATCTCATCACCACTGCCTTAAAAATATACCAGACTATCCAGGCATGGTAGCACTTGCAGTCCAGTAAATATCTGCAACACAGATCTGCAACAATCTGTTTTGGTGATTAACAATCCATAAAGAGATTTTAAGCAAAGCTGTCAGTTTAAGTCTAGCAGGGATTTGCATTCAGCATGCCACACTGAGTCAGACAGTTCTAGTAGAGAGGCAGTGATGTAGCCACAGCATCTGAACTGAGCCAGTGCATTTTAAAAAACCCGGGGGAGTTACAGCCCCATTTACTCCATCTGTGATACACGATGGGGGAGAGAGAAGCAAGGTTTACTATGTATTTATCTACAAAACATGTTGTCAAACAGCTACATACTTACACAAAAGTAAGTATAATGTTCAGAATGTGTATATAAAACATTAGTAATATAATTATTTTCAGCACAAACAAACAATATTTTTGTATTCTGACATGAAGTGGTTTTACAAGTAGCATTCAGTCATTCCATGTAACTCTTCATTAAAGATGGCTACATTTCTTCAACAATAGAGTCACAAAGGTATGCCCCTATATACATAAGCAGAGCAGTTCTGGTCACACTGAGATAAGACCTCTGAGATCATTCTATGATTCAGACTAATATGCAGGCTGGGTTACTCTAGGAGTGCTCAAGCTTCTACCTTCTGCTTCCTATTTGCTATTACACTAACAGAGGGTTGCATATATAGAGTAGTTGCACCTGGCTTTATAAAGCAGGACTTCACAACACTTACCTGTATAGCTTTACAGTACTCTCCAACTACAGACAACATTTTATCTTACCTGTGCCACTGGGCACCAATCTGACCCATATGAACCTAATTTTCAAAACCCTAGAAAAACGAATAGTGCACGAAAAATTGCAAGCAATTAAGTTGATAGGTATTCACATATCACACCCAAGTATGCATGGTCATTTCTGCATGTAATGGGCAAACCTGAAGTCCTAGAGTAATAAACAACAGAACTTAATATGCACATTACTTATTCTAACATAAAGCACAGCAAAACACTTCTTTCACTGAATGTAACGTTACTAGAAAAATGCACAATTCTTCACTTTTTTACAATAAGCTTGAACATGAAGCTGTTCTCCCAACAAAGATTATGAACTTGAAATGTTTTCAAGCCAAATTTGGCTGATGAATCAGTTTGTCTGCAGCAGAAAGACAGAATGCATATTTAGAAGTCATGGTAAACATCCAAATTTGACCTATTTGCTCCAAATTGATGTGACAGTGTGTGTTGAAGTAGATTGCTAAGATATTGGCTCTGGTACCCAGCAAGCTCAACTGTGAACACATGCAATCCACAACAGAAAAGCTGTGTTGTACTAAACTGAACTGACCTACCATTATATCTCAATGTCTGACAAGGCTCTAGAACTGAGTTTTACAAAGAATAATAGATCTTCTAGAAAGAAAAAGGGAATAAGGAAAAACTGACCAAAGCAATGGTTGAAACAACCTTATTTTTGTGAAATACCTTGTAAGTACCTCACAGTATTGGTCATTTTTAGTTATTTTGACTAAAGGTGTTGATATTTTTAGTTGATTACTTCATACTTGTGATCACAAAATTTTAAAATTTACCGAGTTATTACAACGTACTTTGAGGATCAAAAGAATGTTCAGTTAGTAGCAAGATTAGTCTGAATACACAACAGGTATTTTCTTTCTGAAATCTGACTCCTGGAAGATTTACTTTTGGACCAACTTTTAAACCTGTAGTTCATTGATGATCAGCAGCTATAAGTTATAGCTGATATATATAATTTATAAAGCAGTTGTTTGCAAAATCAACCACTAGCTTGCCCAAACTGTTGTGGAAGTTCAGGTTTTAAGTATTTTTTGTAGCAGAAAAAATACAGGTTGCCAAAGCTTGCTTTTTTTATGCTTATTGTATTTTATTTTAGAACAAAGCACTGGCCTGCTTGTTCAAATGCTCTGCATTTCAGTCTGCAAAGAAGATTCTTCTCCCCGATCGTTTAGTTCTATCATTTAGTTCATGTTATCCTTCAGTGACCTCTTGTTGAATGGATATGTACATTTTTGCAGTGCTCATAGGTTTCTCTCTCAGCTATATCCAACAACAGAAACTTTCCTTTAAGATCTCTTTTACTAGGCTTCATTCACCAGGTGGTCTCTCAGTACACAGTAAATGACAACTCTAAGCCTGAAAAGTACTCTCATATATTTTCAGTGAATATTTTGAAGACTAGAAAGCCTCCAATTGCTGCATTGTGCAGACTATTAGCATTTATAGTTGTGGGACAAGCTTTCACAGACTAGTGCACGAACACTAAACTTAGCTTTAAAGTTGTACAGGAATAAATAAATTCTCAAAATGAGACCTAAGCTTTAATTTCTCATTATTATTATTATTCTACATCTTTCTATAGAACCTAAGTGGTTGTTAAAAGATGGGACTTCAGAGAAAACACGAATACTGAAGGGCAACCAGACAGTGTTGCTCTTTAGTATCCAAGACTTTGCACTACTTTAGAGTTCAGGTTCACTGAGGATCACCATGTAATTTCCAGACACCTTGTTTGTAAACCCAAGATTATTTATTATTCTAGCAAAACATCTCAAGAATGCTGACAACACAAAGAGAAATAATATTAGTAATCTTTCAGTAATTTGAAACTAAAGGTAACAGTTAAAGAAATGCATATGCAAGTAGCATCTGCTCTTTTCAGAGAAATAATAAAGAGCTGGGAATAAATCCAGATTCACTGTTGCGAAGTCTCCCAGTCAAGGTCGCTAGAGGTATTTTAGGAAACTGTGTGTTATACAAAATGTGAGCATTCTAAGCTCCAAGTGACTGCAAAAACATGGTTCTATTACCTGCTTACAACTTTAACTAATTCCTTAAAATTAGATGTAGTAATACTGTAACTTTAAGTTATGACTTACCTCTATAACCTATAAACAGTTCTATTAATACATGAGAGTACATGTAAATTAGAATGGAATCATATAAATCCATCATTCTACCAAGACTATTTTTTTTTTATTTACAGTGTCAGAAAAATATAAGACTATTCGAGTGTGGCATTACATTAGTACAAGATATTCTTAGAGACTTCTCACACTTAGCCATTGTTGTTATTTCATTATTCGTAATTCCATTATCAATACTGCGAGGGAGGCATGAAAGCTAATGGATACTGATAAAAAGTGAAAAAGAACATGTTATTGGAAACATTACAAGAGCTACTGTGAGGGAAAAAAAAATTAAAATAAAAAAGAAATCTAACTATAAAGATATTTCCTGCTAGTGATGGAACAAATATCTGTAGCTCTGGCTTCTATTAATCAGTCACAGAAAAAAAAGAGATCAGCACCAAGTTGTGCAATAACTGTACAGACAACAACTAAAAAAGACACTGAGATGGATTTGTCACCCAAAAAAAACAAAATCCCACAGAACTACACAATACTTTAATTATTTATAGTCCAAGTAAACTATATGTTGCAAATGATAGAGATTTCATGATTAGTACATATGGACATGCTTCTCATCAAGATTCAGTTAATATATTGGGCACACGATCTTATCTCATGCATGAAAACAAAAAGGATAAAGCTAAGATGTGAACTGTTATAACAGCAAACCACTAGGCATTATCAAATGAAGCAAAAATAAGATAAATTAAAGTTAAAATAAAAAAAAGTTTATACACATATAGTGGACTTCAAAACAAAAACATCCAATGCTTCTATTTTTTCCCAGTTACAGTTTTGAATAAAGACATAAGCTGATCCAGTAGCTCTATAGTTCTGTATAGTTCTATATAGTTGTTCTATAATTGATAATTTCCAAAACAGAATTTCCATGGACTTTCCAAGAAGCAAGAGGCACACTTACCATGACACAGCACTGAATTAGTTTCCTTTATTCCCTAACACTAAAAACATGTAAAAAATGTTAATTATTATGTCTCACACAATAGCAAAGTAGTTCAGGGTATTAAAATGGGACACACAGACAATCCAAATGATTGAACTCGTGCCTGATTACTTGGGGCTTACATTATTTTATTCAGCAAAAGTGTAGAAACAACAGAAATTGCTACCCATGAATTTTAAAGTTCTCTATTTCACCACCTTGCATGGACATTTTACAGTTACCAGTGCTGGTAAGATATTAAAAAGGGCTCTCCATGGATGGAATCATCTTGGAATCACTGAATCATAGAATAGTCAGGGTTGGAAAGGGCCTTAAGATCACCCAGTTCCAACCCCCCTGCCACGGGCAGAGACACCTCACACTAAACCATGTCACTCAAGGCTCTGTCCAACCTGGCCTTGAACACTGTCAGGGATGTAGCATTCTCCTCAGGGCTGCTCTGAATCTCTTCTCTGCCCAGCCTGTAGCTGTGCCTGGGATTGCTTCAACCCAGGTGTAGGACCTTGCACTTGGATTGGTTGAACTTCATAAGGCTGGCATCAGACCACTTCACAAGCGTGTCAAGGTTCCTCTGGATGGCATTCCTTCCCTCCAGCGTATAAACCGAACCACACAGCTTGGTGTCATCGGCAAACTTGCTGAGGGCGCACTCAATCTCACTTTCCCTGTCAGTGACAAAGATGTTAAACAAGACCGGTCCCAACACTGATCCCTGAGGAACACCACTTGTGACTGGTCTCCAGCTGGACATTGAGCCATTGACCACAACTCTTTTTGTGCAGTCATCCAGCCTGTTCTTTATCCACCGAGTGGTCCATCCATCAAATTGATGTCTCTCCAGTTTAGAGACAAGGATGTTGTGTGGGACAGTGTCGAACACTTTGCACATGTCCAGGTAGATGACATCAACTGCTCTACCCCTGTCCATCAGTTCATAACCCCATCATAGAAGGCCACCAAATTGGTCAGGAAGGATTTCCCCTCAGTGAAGCCATGCTGGCTGCCACCAAGCACCTTGTTGTTTTTCATGTGCCTTAGCATGCCTTCCAGGAGAATCTGCTCCAAGATTTTGCGAGGCACAGAGGTGAGACTGGCTGGTCTGTAATTCCCTAGTCATCCATTCTCCCCTTCTTGAAAATGGGGGTTATATTTCCCTTTTTCCAGTCATCGGGAACTTCACCTGACTGCCATGATTTTTCGAATATGATGGACAGTGGCTTCGCAACTTCATTCAGGACCCATGGATGAATTTCATCAGGTTTCATCTTGCATTTAGACAAGCATTTACACCCTTGAGCAGGCCATCAATGCTATGTTTTGTACTTTTAATGAATAAATATTCTCTCAACTTCTTCAGTCTTACATTCTGAACTTTATCAGTAATTACTTACACCACAAAATTACTAAGCATGCAGACTCTTCAATACTCCAGTATGACTGTAAAGAAGAAAAAAAAACCCTTTTCTTGCTCCAAAACTAAATAAGAAGAGCATTGTAAGAAATACCTCTATTCATTTTTACAATTTCTCCTAAACTTAGTTTGTTGACTTTTAAAAGGTACAGTCCTCTTCCCAGATGATATAAAAACACAATGCTTCTGGCAGTTACCAGCATCCTGTTGCTTATTTTCACTAAGAAGTCACCAAAACTCTGGTTTAGTATAATACACGTACATGTCATTTAACACTTCAAGTCATAAAAAAAAATCTCAGTCTTTTCATTAAAAAAATATAAATCCACCAAATGTCAGTACCCAATTTATGTTAAAAGCAAAGAAGTAAACTAGAGCGCATTCAGAAGTTAACTAGCTTATCAGGCAACTTTAACAACAAAAGTGAAAAGAACAATGTCTCATTTACTCTGGGTATGTTGCCAAACACTTAAAAATATTCATACTTCCTGTAAAATTCTTTCTCTGAAGTACATAAATAAAGCCTCAACATCTGTGCAGAAAGGTACATGAACAAACACGAAAAGTTAATTAATTAAGTAAAGTACTTAGAATTCTTAAGGGAAGAAAGTTGAGGAAAATGGGACAAAACTACTCATCAGAACTTTCCTCCCCTTGCTCTGTAATACCAGTTAAAAGCTTAGCGCAATTTATTAGAGTTAGGGTCACTTCCCAGCCTGTACTCATTGTATCCAGGATAGGCAACATCTGGAGGAGTCTGCTCAGCTTTTGTCTGACAGAAATCTTTCATGCACATATTTGTCCAACCACATCTGCACAGAATGTTCTGAAACAAAGGAAAAGTTACACAACCCAGCCTGACCCACAATCTGAGAGTTCAAAGATAAACAGCACTTTTCAGCATAAATCAGTCAACCATACAATGCATTTGATTATTTTTCTCCATTAATCAAGTGCTTGAACTTTCATATTGCTATGCTGGGAAGAAGGGATATAATTTGCTCACAACTGTTTCAGAAAGTACATTCATTTTGATGGAAATGTGCAATATTGCACTGCCTGTGGGAGTGTTCCAATACATAGCTTGAATAGGATTCATCAGTGTCCATTGTTGTTATCTATTTACAGCTATACTTCATTATAGTCAATGAAGATCTAGTCAATAAGATCAAATTTATCTTGCCTGACAGTAGGTATCTGAAATCAGTCAGATGAATCCTGTCCCAAAATACTAAAAATGCTCCTTGAATATAGAGGACATGCCATGCTACCTACACAACCACAGACATCTAAATTAGATTAAGCCCATGTTCTAGTTCTTTAACACTTCCATTCATAAGCCAGTCTACTCTGCTTCCAGCAAGACATACAGAAGTAGAGATCTACATAGGCAATGAAAAGAATATCCTCTACAACCTGCTAAAACTTTTCATGAGCTAAATGATAATGAAAAAGCTTGCTTTCTTTCTAGACCTCTGCAGTGGCAGTGCAGCTATCAGCTGAAACAAATAAAATAGGGGCAGATTCCTCTATTCCTAACTCCAGAATGCAGTGATGCAGCAATCCTGAAGCCTGAAGAACAGGCTGCCACAACCAAGCAAACAGTATGAAGCCAGACTGGAATGCAGATTTGAGAGCTGAGGGCTGGGCTATATACATTTCTTATCAGCATCCAGCAAAGCACCAAAAACTCATCTACAACTGCCACAGAACATTCCCCCCCCCCCCCCCAGCAAAAAACAAACCCCAACAACTATTTCAAAAGGCAATAATAATACTGAAATTATCACTACGGTTATTAACCAAAAAAAAAAAAAAAAAAAAAACAAACCAAAACCAAACACCCCAAAGTGAAGAGATGCCAGCATTATGGAATCTCAACCTTGCTTATCTGTGTCTACCACAATGCAGGCGGAATATAATGGGATACTTGTACTCCTCACACAGCACCTCTGACTATACATAAAATATGTTTCCCTAGTTTCACAGGTTCCTAGGGTTTACTGGGCCAGAAGATTTTGCTGGGTTATTACAGAACCTTAAACTCCTCAAATACTTCCAAATCACTAAGTGCAACCCATTCTCCAATGTGCATTTTTCAAAAACACATCTACTTGAACAGAATATTTTTAGCACCCTGTATTTATTCCCACTCTGAAGGTATTTATGCATCTTATACCTAGTAATACTTAAGATTGTTGCTGCTGAAATAAATAGGGGGGTTTGCAGTTTCCTCATGCAATATTTACATGACATTCTTCTACACCTTCTCCTGCTCTTCTGCAGCCTTTTAAACTATCAGCATCCATCACTAAGAACTCTTCCAGTATTGATTTCACAGATTAAAAAATAAGTCTTTTAGCCTTTCGGCTAAAATGCTGACTTCTAGTCTTTCCTGCATTATTTCACAGCCAGAGACTGAACTAATCTCTGTCAAACCAGGAGCTCAGGAGTAGTTACTTTTCTACTCTGACTCCTTCAGCCCTCTCTAGTCAGTGCTTTCCCCAGTCGAAGATCCAGGAGCTTTCTGAAAATACAGTTTGTACGTCTTGTTCTAGATGTATGATTTTGACTTTGGTTAGACAAAGTCATACTTTGCCTGCATAAATCCATATTACAAACCAGTCCAGATTATTCCCAGGACTATTCTGTTCCACTGCCTAAAAACCAACTTATCAACTGCAAGTTTCATATGCAACAATTTTGAAACAGGCTACTATGTAAAATATAAAGCATCAGTGTTTCCTAAAGCAGAGAGGTTTCAACATAAACAAGTCAATAATGATCCTAGTTCTCTCTTTTTGCAGTGTGACCACCCACAGTTCTTTAATCAAGTTGATGCGTTTTTCTTCATATTTTTATTGCTAAAATGGGATGCTAAACTTCAATTTAGAATTTCAACACAGACTCTTTTATGTGTCTTATCAAAGCCTGGCTGTTTACTACCCTCACCTTTATCAGAAAACTTTAAAATACATTAGAGAGTACACAAAACACAGATAACTTAAAGATGAGGTACACAGGAAGTGCCATTCAATATAATTCAATGGAAAAATATATCCTATCAAGCAAATCTTACTACTTTTTTAATTACTATAAGCACTAAACTGCTACCCTGTACAACTCTTCTTTACTTATGTGTTCAGTTGTGATAGTGAAGGGACACATGAAAAACACTGTTCAGTTGTAATGGTAAAGGGACAAATGAAAAACACTGAAGATGTTTTACCCTTGTGGGGTAAAAAAAAATAAAAGAAAAAAAAAAAAGCCATCATATTGTGAGTTAATTTGAAGGCTGACTGATAGAGTTGAATTTGTGCTGTGTTTTGGAGTGTTAGCAGTCAATCCAGCAGAGAAGGTAGAAACACTAAAAGAATTAAAAAACTAAAAGCTTTAAGTTTTCAATATGGTAGAGTCAAACTAACACTGTTTTCATGTAATTGTTTTTACAGCAGGATTCAAAAAGACGCAAAGAACAAGCCACTGTAGAGGCAGGTGTTGCTAGGACCCATCGGTGCTCAATACATGCTGATGGCATAAAAAAACAGACTAGGGAGAATGTAGGCCCCCTCAGGAAGCTCTCAGGAGAATAGCTACAAAGGATTTGGAGAAGGCCGAGGTTCTGAATGACTTCTTTACCTCGGTCTTCACTGGCAAAAGCTCTGACCACACCATCCAAGTCTTGGAAGGCAGACACAGGAACTGTAAGAATGAAGACCTTGGGCCCACTGCAGGAGAGGAACTGGTTCGAGACCACCTTAAAAATCTAAACATACACAAGTCCATGGGTCCTGAAGGAGCTGGCAAATGAAGTTGCTAAGCCACTGTCCATCATATTTGAAAAATCATGGCAGTCAGGTGAAGTTCCCAATGACTGCAAAAAGGGAAATATAACCCCCAGTTTCAAGAAGGGGAAAATGGGTGACCCAGGCAATTACAGACCAGTCAGAACGCTCAGAATTATAATAAAAGTTTAAGAATCACAAGTCATGCAATTCCCAGCAGAGTCAGTAATTGGAGAGCACTGATCAAAGAATTCATTACAGCAGTTACACTCTGCCTTGTGTGTCAGTCCAATTACTCAGGTGTGATCCTGCCAGAACGAGAAGCATCACTGTAACAGCAAAGCACAAACCTTGCTGAGAATCACATTTCTCACTGCAGGGCAGACCCAGAGCAGTGGCTTGTGTTCCCAGCACTGTCTCCGTAAAAGCACGTGATGGCAGGGAGTAGAAATAAATTGACAGACTAGAATCTAATATTCTAAGGAATGTAAGGAAATAGAAAACAACTTAGAAAAGAGATAGGTTTGAGGACAGGATGGAGAAGAAAGACATTCAGTGATACTGTCACTCATAGTTCAGGACTGACTCAAGCTGGACCCTACCTAAAATTATCCGGTATGAACTGCAGAAAGACAATTTGTCATATGCCATCAGAGCACACCTTCCAAGTGTTCCACTACTGTAGTCTGACATTTCATCACTAAAAGAATTTTTTAAACGTCATTTAAACTACTATGTATTTTCTTCAAACATCTATTTAATTCATTTAAAACATGTCTAAGGTTGTAGTCTCATATACATTTCTTCTAATAGCACCCCAGCTTATGCTCCATTATTTCAAAAGAAAGAAATCTCCTTTCAGATACGCATTTATGTATTTATGACCTTACCATTGCGGTTACAACTGCTAATTACACTTGAATTTTACACTTCATTACTACATGAACACAATTCTACTTAGTAGCCCAAATATTACACCACTGGAAAAATCTGAGAAGCCTAGTGTATTGGAAGCTATCCCAGTATGTTGCATATTAGTTTTAAAAAGACAAATAAAGTTCAGTTTTAAAAGCCCGCCATTTTGAAAACAAAGTCTTCAATTCCTGAATCAGGGATTTCTGAACATGTTACACATGGAGGTTTTGTTTCCCCCTGCTAACTACACAATGCACTATGCCCTTGGATTCTGTCCTCAATTTCATTCAGGATGCTCTACACAAAGCTGCAGAGAGGAATGCTGGATATAATCTGAAGACAAAGCACTTTTCCTGAGAACTCTTTTTCCATAATGGTCTTCCTGGTCATGCAGCTGCGAGCTAGGATTTCAATACATTGTTTTTTAACTATATAGGGAAGCTGGGTTAATAATAGGGAAAAACATTAAATTATCCTACTCAAGTAAAATGAACAAAAAGAATTCAGAATTCGTAAAAATAATGACAGATTTTTTTTAATTTTTTTTTTCTCCTCATCCAATTTTAGAGGAAGAATTAGTCAAGAAGTGGTCTTTCCACGAGACAATTCCACAGTTTAAATTTGGGATGGCTTGAGTATGTTTTATTCTTAGTAGGTATCCGTTGCATAACTTTCCTCCACTGTCTTTAATTACCTCATTAAGCAAGTTGGTATTTGCATTTGCACTTAGAGTAGCTGCACTAGAGCTGCAGGGCACAAGACTATAAAACCAAGAACAAAAATTAATAAAACATTATCTTCTGCATTTAGTAAGTTCCCTTTCTTTTTAATGGAAACATTTGTATTAGTAGATACTATTTCAGTATCATAAGGTAACAAATCATGTAAACCCTGTATTATTCAAGCTGACTGATCTGCCAGATATAAGCATCATCACTCACTAACAGTAAAACTTGCCCTTAAGCTTTTCTCATTTTACAGTATTTCTGAGGAGTTACTTTGCATCCAAAAAGTTATTCAAAAAAACAGAGAGTGGTGTGAATGCAAAGAATCAAAAATCATTCTTCATTGTTGTTCTAAACTTTTTCCATAGGAAATAAGTTACAAATTTATTTTACTGTGTTGTACATCGTAAACTAGTCCAGACACATTCCTGAGAAGACAAAACTTTCAATTAATTAATTAAGAAGTTTGCAAGTCATCACACATTCTTAGAAACACCTTCTGAGTTTCAAGACTTCATTTTCCAGCCCAAACAGTTTACAATACCATCATCACAGACTAGGAAAATAATTGTTATTCAGTATGTCAACATGTTCTCTAAATAGTATGCATACAAAAAAGAGTAAGAAACAGATAAATAAGAAGCATCAATTTATTCATTAAGAACCATTGCTACTGAAAAGGCAATTACAGATTGCTGGTTGCTGCATCACTAGTGCCAGGTGGGTGGAATCTCCTTCCCATACATAACAGGATATCATGCATTAGAAGACTGAGATCTTATGTATACATACAAAAGAAGCAAAGGACCACGTTCAATTTTGCCCACTCCCTTGATTTCCAAAGTCCTATTTCCATAGCTGATATTAAAATGCCCTATTTATGTTAATGTATTATTCAAGAACACCTCACTGTAATACCTTCTTAGATCTGGCTGGCACAACCCAACCAGGCTATCTGCCATCCCCATTAGACCTTGCTCCTTTTAGTGAAAATCACTCCAACTGAGATCTTTTCTCGTAATTTCTATTTTTCACTTTGGAGCAAAGATAAGGCACCTACCAAAAAATAGACAAATTGCTGTTTTAGAAGCATAAGAAGTGTGTTGCAGCATGGACTAATGGTCTATACCAGGTTTGGTGCCAAAATTCAGGCATTAACTCACGTTTGACAGTACCTGATATCCTAAAAGCTCCCCTCTTACCCAAAGCAGGTGTGCATATATATAGCAAGAAATTTCTTAAGGGGTGTAAGATCACTACACATATTACAGTAGCTGTATACCTTTAATAATACAGTCTTCTGTGTGAGCCTTTTATGACAGGTCAGAGTAGAGACCTAAGATACACTCAAGTGTTTAAAACACTGTTTTAAACCAGATTTTACTATTACACCACTTTAATGAGCTGTTTGCCTGCACTGCTCATGCAATTGTGGGGACAAAGGAAGTGTGTGACTCAGCACAAGCAACATATTTATACACACCCACATAAAAGACAAGTTTAGTGGAGCTGCATATCACATACATGTCACATCAGTAAGAAGGAAACAAAATTATCATGCAACTTTTATAACCCTTAATCTGGCTTTCCATTTCTGTTCAATAACCGATTAAGCGGTATCAAGGAGCTCGGGCACAGCTGCCAATTCCTCCCAGTTGGCTGAGAAATATTTCTTCCTTTCTTTCTGAAGAAAATAAACATTAGTTCCCATAAAGAAACACATGCCAGTGCTTAACTAAGGAGCATTTTACAAGAAGAACTAAAAATTGTCATCAATAGAGCAGGCAAATACTGACTTTTTTATGAGCACAGCCATGCCACAGTTTAATTTCTAGTTCCAGAGCTCTTGAGGGCAGGCAAGCTGAGAACCTTAGCACTTAACTGCAAATCGCAGTTTTCTGATACTTATTCAAACTGGCAAGAAACCTTTCTCCTACATCACTTCCAAATATTTGACAGCCTGGCCATCCATTAAATGCATCCTGTAGAGATGTCCACGGATAACTATATAATTCTTCCTTCCAGCTACTGAAAAATAATGTGATGCGTAGGCAGCTGGGAGGGCTCCCAGGTCCCACAGCACCTGACAGGCAAGGGTAAAGCAGGAATAAAAGTCAGCACTGATGGGAGAAGGCCAGTAGCAGATTATACTGGTTAATGGGCAGATACAAGATGCTCTCCTACACTGAGAAGCTGGAGAGCAGGGCCAGCTGCTGTGCAGGGATCAAATATTATTTGCAGTGAGAACTGATGCAGCCTATTGCCAAAAGTCATGCCACTCAAACCTGCACAAGAGCAACACCAACTGCCACAGGCTCACAGGGAATAAATAACTGGAAAAAAATATAAATTTAATATAAACAAGCAACAAAAAAAGGTCATAAGCACAATAAAGCAATACAACAAAACCCCAAGATGCCCTTTCTTCTCCTTTCCCACAAATCCTACAAAATTTAAGCAAAAATCCATCTGCACTCTAAACTTGAAGTTCTAATGCTAGGTGTGGCAGATGTGAATCAGTAATCTGTTTTCCTGAATGGGAAAACAGAGCCACAACCACTGCGGTGGGTACGGACATATACATTCAATTATAAGGACAATTAGAGGATAAAAGACAGATTAGGTCCTCCCTTTAGAATACAGAGGAGGCAAGCCCAAGGAAGAGATCTTAAGGGGTTAATTACCAGCTGGAACCCAAACACTTTCCTTTTAACAGTTCAAAATGTGAATCTGTTTAATTGACATAACTTTAACCAAACACTGACACACATGTATTAAGAGAAATGTCCAGCTATTGCAGTCAGTTTTAAACTTTTCTATGGGCGTCTGTGACATTTCCTTTCAATTACACATCGCCACCCACCCACAGGATAGAACCAAACAAAAAACCTTCCAGTGTTAAAGACCAAATATTTAGCATAAACACATTCAGTCTCATAAACTTGGTACTGCTCATACTCTATTTAAGACATTGTGCTCTGCAGCACAATGAAAAAATGAAATCTGGTTTCATAACCCAGGAAACTGTATGTGCTGAAACCACTGTAAAACATGTCCAATTCATTTTCAGAATAAAGGTCACCTTCAGCAAACACTGCTTTATCTTTTAAATAAGACTACAGTGTTTACCTACATTAGTTTGTCCTTAGTTCAAACAGCCAAAAATGCCTAAGAGCCAGCCACCATACAGACACAGTGCTGGTCAGAGCCAGGAGCAGTAAGGGGGCAGCTGAGGGCAGATGCATCCGTGAAAGATCCAGAACTTTTATCTCATTAACCAAAAGTTAATGGTTTGTTTCTGAGTTTTCTGAGGTTCTTTTTCCTGAGTTTTTTTTTAAACTCACATTTACATTTGCCAAGCATTCAGATGATGTTTTCAAGCTCCATGTGTCCATCAAGATGACATTTTTATGAAGTTTTAGCTAAATCAGCCAATTAGACTCAGGAAAAATTCACTGCTGCTGTAATTTGAGACACACACTGAATATTCAATTTTGTAACCTTACCGTCATTTCAAACCTATATCCAAGAATATCTACTCAACGTGTAGAAAATCTAATTAGGTAATGTTAAATGAGTTACTGGAGAACTTAAGGAGAAAGAATTTTCTAACCACCACAACAGTTTTGCATAAGAAAAAAACAACAAAAAACCCAAACAAACAAACAAAAAATCAAACAAACACCCCCCCCCCCAAAAAAAAAAAACCAACACCCATTCTTGTGTTTATTCACCTGATAAAGTTTTGGCTTTATACTCCATATGCAGTTACATTGCCTGGGATTGTGTAGAACACCACCACTGCTTATTCAGCATAGTTCTTTTAACACATTTATCACCGTGTCTTCTCTCCTAGTAAGTTGAGCTGGTAGTATGGACTAATCGAAATGTCTCTGAACATGCATTAATACTGTCCAGTTAATCACCTATTGGGTTTAGAACCAATGTCAAGCCCAATTTATGCTCTCCATGTTCTACTGCATATATTTTTAAAACTATTTCATTTTTACCACTGAGAAGGTCAAAGTAAATGGTTCCTCTAAATATTAAAGATTTCTGGGGTAAGGGAGAGAAACCGGCTATGCTCATTTGCTGAAGCCATTAACTGCTTTCATTAATGACCAAGGAGAAAATTGATAGAACCAGAATAAATAATCTAGAGTTTAGTGTTTCAAAATGCAAACATTTAACAGAAACATTATGTTACTCTATTAAAACAGCTAAACTTTAAAGTTACAAATATAAATACATGCATTTCACTATAACATTATCTTGAAACCCGCACCTTTTAAGAACTAATATGGAAAAGGAGGAGATGCAACCTTTCGTCTTTTCCCAGTCCATGGCTGAATTTGGAATTACTAACACAGATGGTAAAGAATATGAAATACAGCAGAGGTCCTCTGGGTTTGATATTCACCTGCCTCTTCAGCACCACCACACTCTTACTGCCTCAATTAATATCTGCCAGAATCAGTAAAATTACATCCCTCTGCCGCTACTATTATTTTGTTCAACCTTGATATCATGAACAAGAATGTAATTATGATAATGAACCAATTATTTTTATACAATATAGCAATCAAAAAGACTCCCTACTACTCACTCCCTTTTCTCATGAGAATACCTGAACATTCTGGTTTTATTTCATCATCGATTGGTCACATGAAATTGTTAACATTAACATCCTACTTAGTGTTTATTTATTATTTCTAAAATAAAAATAAATAAAAAATGGAAAACAGTGAAGTTTTAGAATATTCATAAGAGCATATAAGATGCACGATTTATGTAGGACAATAAACAAGATCTTTATTGTCTGCAATATTTTACAGGATTTACTGCTATGAATTTTGAATGGCTGCCCATCTGTCTATCAGGACAACTAACCGTCAATAATGCAACAGCTACGCTATCAAAAGCACCGCATATTTTATATAGTTTATACAAAAACACTGTTAAGGATGTTTTAGAGGATTTAACTGTGGTTTAGTAGTTTGTATACAACCCAGACATACCTGCCTTCCAAGGGACTTTTTGTCTCCTAATTTTTGTAGCTAATGGTGCCTAGAGACAGTTTTCTTTACTCAGGCATATTTATAACTGGAACAAAAACATAGACCTGAAACTATCTACATCTAATTTAGACAAACTGCAGTTTACTGTTACCCACATAAGAATCATGTCTGCTTTCTTAGACTATTTGTTAAGATTGTTTCATGCAGATTGTAGCTCTATCTATAAATTGTGTTTCAGTTATGCAAAAAATAATTGCTATTGACTTCAAATTTTCTGTAAGTATCGAAGAGTTAATAAGTAAAAGACAAATTACTATTTCATATGGAATTTCTCCATGTCTAAAAAGTTGTAAGTAGTAGAAACTAAACATACCTTTCTGCCACAGTAAACATTCATTCTCCACTGGCAATGAGGGACTTTACAGCTGCTATGATCAACAGCATGCTAAAGCAACACCACAGGGACAGGTAACTTCTGTGCAGTGAACTTCGAAGAAACCTGAAAGTAAGCAGATGAAAAGTCAGAAGTCAAAAATTAAACTAATTACTCATGAGTCCCTTTGATGGAGCAATCCCAGGCACAGCTACAGGCTGGGCAGAGAAGAGATTCAGGGCAGCCCTGCGGAGAAGGACTTGGGGGTGCTGGTCGATGAAAAAATGAACACGAGTCAGCTTCAGTGTGCGCTTGCAGCCCAGAGAGCCAACTGTATACTGGCTTGCATCAAAAGGAGCGTGACCAGCAGGTCCAAAGAGGTGATCCTGCCCCTTTACTCTGCTCTCGTGAGACCTCACTTGGAGTATTGTGTGCAGTTCTGGTGTTCTCAACATAAAAAGGACATGGAACTGTTGGAACAAGTCCAAAGGAGCGCCACCAGGATGATCAGGGGACTGGAGCACCTCCTGTATGAAGATCGGCTTTGGCTGTTCAGCCTGGAGAAGAGAAGGCGGCGTGGAGACCTCATAGCAGCCTTCCAGTATCTGAAGGGGGGCTATAGGGATGCTGGGGAGGGGCTCTTCATTAGGGACTGTAGTGATAGGACAAGGGGTAATGGGTTAAAACTGAAACAGGGGAAGTTTAGATTGGATATAAGGAGGAAATTCTTTCCTGTTAGGGTGGTGAGGCACTGGAATGGGTTGCCCAGGGAAGTTGTGAATGCTCTATCCCTGGTGGTGTTCAAGGCCAAGTTGGACGAAGCCTTGGGTGACATGTTTTAGTGGCAGGTGTCCCTGCCCATGGCAGGGGGCTTGGAACTAGATGATTTTAAGGTCTTTTCCAATCCTAACTATTTTATGATTCTATAATTCAGTAAGGAGAGGGTACTGATAGACAGTGTCTTACAATGATCTAAACTATGTGCAACCAATAGCAAATTCAGCATTAACACCTCTACATACCTAAGAGCATATGGAGATAAGCAGATTTTAATCTCTTCCCCCATTTCAAAACTTCCTGTGCCCGTGGATGATTTCTAGTTTGCCTGAATAGCCCAATATTTAAGTCTCCATTGCATAATCATGCCTGGAAGGTCATTCCACACATTTTTTGTTTCCGTGAAAAACTGCTGCCAGGCATCTGGTTTCAACCTTTTCTCCTCTCATTCTTTTTTTCCATTTATGCCATCTGATCACATCACTTACAGCCATTTCAAAGTTCTAATTTAAGAGGACACTCCTCTGAACTATGTCTTAGTCTTGCCCATACTTTTTTGAAATATATTGAAAGAGATTTTTATTTTCAGTCTGAAGGTATTAAAAAAAAAATAAAAACAATCTGTTTCCTGCCAGCCAGTACGGCCCAAAATGATTAAATCTTTACAGATGCTTATTAAAATCAAAAAAGTCCAACTCCTTGACAAATGAATTGGCCTAGGCAACCAAATAATATAAGCATAATCTAATATACTGAGTACAGCACACTGGCACCAAGTAATGAACAGGACAGGAAGAACAGTTCTGCATTTAGACAACTGCACCCCCACATTTCCTTAGCTAGGAAAAATAGGCCAGCTAAAAAGAAAAATATCCTGACTGTTAGCCATGGTCTTCTGCTCCATTTGCTCCATGTCCCAACTCCTTTTTTGAAGCCCAGGAAAATCCTCAGCCTTATTGCTAATGTAACCTCCCTCTTCCATCTTATAAAGGACACAGAAGAGCAGAACAGGTTGAATATAAGACGTACCACAATAAGGACCATTTTCTCCTTAGTTGCACCCATGTTTGCCAACACTGAGAAAATTCTAGGCTTATATCTAATCTCAATTTGGATGTTCCTACCCTGTTTTAGCTTGTACTGTTAAAAACCCAAGAAAGAGATAAATCAGGGTCAGAAAACTTGTATGTAGTCAAAATTTCATGCAAATAATTAATATAATTTAGATCTTACTGTACAAATTGGTTCCACATTTAAGCTCTAACATTACAGTTTCATACAGACTACTACAAAAGAACTGAAGTAACAAGACAATTGTCCTTTGCACCCACATGATAGGGGATACGACTATTTCTTTTTGGTTGAACCTCTGAACTGTTTAAGATGAAGCCAATTTCAGCCAAATTTGATAAAGGAAGTTTAGCATGAGGCTGAAATTTCATATTCAGCTTTCAGCTTCAAGCAATTTTTTACAGCCTGAAGAATGAAATTATAATAAAATGCTGACAAGCCCTTACTGTACCAGATATTTCCTGCTAGAGGATGGATTGCCTATTGTTGACATTTCAAAATAAGTGAATTTACATTTAAGGAATGAGATGCAGTTCACATTCAGTAACCGTGTATTAGAACAGTAAACTCTTTATGGCTTTTTCTATTTGATAGACGTAACATAAATATCAACAAGATAATTCAGATTCTTCTCCTTTCCTAAATTCTAGTTGAAAAGCTTCAGACTTCAACCCTAAAGCCCATCTGGTCTATCACACCTCACATGACAGTAGCATTTAAATGAGAGAAGTCTCCTTTGAAAAAGGACTCAATTCCAACCCTTATGACTTAAGTGCAGCTCCAATGAGTCAATGCAATTGATGTAGATGTTCCCCCTCCTGCTGCCATGCAGTTGAGTTTAAAGGTTTTTTTAAAAAAATTACCCAAAACTAGCTCTGGGCCTTCCACTAATAAATAGTGGTGCCACAAACAGCTGAATGCTGTTTCTACTGCATGAAGAAACACAATCACAGTGCAGGGCTGTCTGCTGCCATTTATCACAAGAATCTCCAACAGACTGCACAAGGAAATATCGTTACACCAACCCAGCACTCAAAACTTTTAATCAAGAATATGTATCCTGTTATTTGACTTGGAAACAGAAAGCTGTATTGAAATTGGAATGCCAGAAGTGTCTCACTTTACTATTGTAATACACAGAAGATCATGAAACAAAACAAATGCCTTAAAGAGGGACCTAAACAACAGATGATTTTCTGATCAGTGTACTAATTTCAGTTACAAAAAGATATATAACCCATGAACCTTCCTCAAACTTTTTTAAAGTACCCTTAATATGATGAGCTCCTATTTACCAGAGGATACATTTTTCCTATTCCTTGGCAAAAGTACAGCTCAGAATAAATTCAAGTGTCTTTTTTGTTCGTAGTGTCGCTACCTTGTGATTGTTTTATATGAAATTCAATGTAACCTACAAAAATAACTCATTAGACTATTTTGCAAACAGCTGATAGACTGTAAAACTACCATTGCTTCCATTTTCAATTTGTACTTCTTTTTAATCATCATTTGATAAACCTCACTTTCAGTAATAACATAGTCTTTCAATGTTTGATTCATATCTGTTCATTCCCAAAGCAAATAGGTAGTTATTTAACAATGCAGATTTTTTTCTCAATACACATTTCAGTTTTGAAAAGATTTCTTTTCAGAATATCCCACTTATTCACAACTGTTACACCAATAAAGCTATGACACATCTCTGCATTCTGCAATTTCCATGTAGATCCATTAAATAGTCTTGGATTCTAATATCTAGTGTTTTCACCCTCTCTATAGTTGAACTGTATGTGAATACATACAGTTCATGCAATACATTCTCAAATAACTAGCCCTCAACAGAAATTTTCATTTTCTAATGTAATATGACCAGAAGATGTGCACACACACACTCACACAGCATTTCTGATATCTCATTTTTTCCTCTTCCTTTCTGGGGTATAACAGAGCTGGAAATCTTTCACTACATTTTGGAGTACCGTGTGAGAAGTTTCCAACTTTTTGGAAACCTGATCTGTAACAGACATCACATAACCAAAATAAATAATATTTTTTTTTAAATCAACAGCACATAAAAGTTACATATGATAGAGCTTACAAGGTCATTGGAAGAATCATTTATGCAATTAAACCCAAGCAGAAGCATAAAGTCATATCTTAGGCTCCTAATTTTGCATATGTAATCCTGGCTTGAAATTATGTGTCTCAGATATGTTAGCAGTACAAATCTACTTTGGATCTTTTCTCTCCTCATTGTGTCTTTTCTGACATATACATGTATCTAACAGTCCCATGTGCAAATATACTTTTTATCACAGCACAGGATGAAGTATTTTTACAACTGCACATTTTTTAAGCCACAGATGTATCAGAACAGAATAATAATAATATCAGATAGATCAATTTTACAAAGAGGATTATATTAATAAATTTAAACCACTGAATTTCCACCTTAGCTCTAAAATCTTTGGCACTGGATGGTTTTCTTTAGATTTATTTACACAGTCTTGACTCTTTGGGCTCAAGCAGGACATAACTGCAGCCATATCTAACATTTAAATGACATTAAAATGAAAAATAATATAATTTTTTAAACATTTATTAGGAAATATACTATTTTGTAGACATACCCTTTCACCTTAAGAGTCATATATAATAACAGACAGCAGGGCAGATGGATGAAGGTGTTAGATGAATAAGTAAAAAGGTAATATAAAGTGAAGGCTATGTTACAAGTACCACAAAGTCCTGATGTAACTACTGGAAATAAATTCAAAGCAAGAAATGAGTTTTTGTCTGTTACCCACAGTTTTCACACTGGGAAGGGATGGGGATTTTTATTTCTAGCCTTTGTAGTGATATTATTTCACTCCTGCCACTATGCAGACAATTTCCATTTCTACCATTTACAGCACTTTGCCTGCATGTCTAAAGAAAACAAGTAAAACACTTGCCCATATGAAAATGAGATCTGACATCTTTTTTATTATTTGAAGGCTGAGGGGTGAGCAGTGAGTGATACCAGCGTGAAAATTCACAACCACCACCATCCCAAACCCTTTAAGGGTCAATGTACATAAAGAAAAAGTGCAATCATCCAACTTCTGTTTTGGTATTTACACAGGGCATTTCATTGCAACGTTGCCTTTCCTCTGCCTTTACTATGCGTAACCACAATGAAAGTATGCAATATTTATTTCTCACCCCTTTTCATTTCCTCTCATCGCTACAATTCCAGATCGTTGTCTAGTATGCTTTGCATCTGGTTTTGATGTCACTGAATGCCTGGGTTCAGGAAAGAGCAAAACAGTTCCTGTGGGACTTTACCTAATGATTCTTTCACATAATACTTCTGGGATTGACACAAAAGGAAAAAGTCTTGGAGACTGTCCTCCGTAAAATACCACTCATTGCATTGCAATTTGAATGTAATTTGGAATTCACCTAGGACTTGGACCACAGTTTCTATTTGCTAAATATATGTTAATTAATTCTAATGACATTAAAATAATCTCCCATTTTGGTACTATCATATGGTAAACAAATGCCTAAAAAGCAATTCTTTTTTTACTAACATTCTATTTCATATTACTTGCAAAAATATCTCACATGATTTAGTTTCACAATATTATTTCACAAGAAATGATGAAAACAAGCTTTTTTTACAGAGTATGAAAATCAGACACGTAACCCACTAGAAAAATAAATAAATTAGTTATCAAATATAAAAAGTCTTGCTCTCAATAATAACTAAAACAAATTTGCTTTCAGATATGGTGAGCAGTAAATAGGGTACCATTACTCAATTTATATTTGTACTCCATTTTATTCTACATTCAAGGGATTCAACAGATTACTAATTAACATTACCTATAATTATTTTTATGTTAACTGATCTTCTTAAGATCTAAAGAGATAATGAAGGGTTAAACCTTGACATGTAGCTAATACTTAGAAATACTTATGCATGTGTATGCATACACACAGACACAGCCCAATGAATCAGACTCCTAACAATATTGTTATTAGACCAATGGCAATCTCTGCTATCATAGAGCCATTAGCAAATTGCTGTAAATTTATAATCTCAAAGGACATTTAAAAGTTAATAACAACACTTGCTGATGTGTCCAAGTCACAAAGTCCTGCTAAACCGTGCTGTTCAACTCACGTTTCCTGATAGCACTTTAAAACCAAAACAGTCACTACAAATCATCCTTAAGCTGAGCATTACCTTTCCGAGCACTTCCTTCAACGAGCCCTCCATATCACTGGGAAGGAACAATTCACAAAATTTTCATTGTCACTGTTCTTCATTAATTATTTGACTGACATCTGTCTGTAAAGGGCTTAATGGCTTTCCTGTGCACTGAATTGAAAGTACAAAACCTATATAAAACTGGGAAGCACATGCACATAAATGCTAAACTAAAATACCCCAATCCACTATGCTCTGTAGGCTGAAAGTAGGCTTTTTAAAAAACACACAGGCATCTAACTACAGAATTCATTAAACTGAGTGGAAGTCATACAGCTAAAATTTACTGCCATAGGAAAAGTTATCTTTAGAACACATCTAATAAAATATAAGTATGAGCTGTGGTACCTGAATATATTAAACAGTCATCAGAGACAAAAACTGTTGTGAGGCTGCAGCACAAAGCCAAAGTAAAAACATGGAGCTTTATGATGCATATGTCCAGCAATCACAGTAATACATCATATGCACCTTGTAAGTGCCTAATTACTAATGTTCTGGGTTTTATTTAATTTATTTTGGCTACCTAAACAGTCTCTAAAGTGCCCGTCCACATTTGCATTTTAATGAATAATAATTGGTATTTATTCAGAAGATTCTATTAGCACCTCAGAGGTTCATTTACCGATTAATATTTCTTATTAACTAAAACAAACTATTCATATATATTGAGATTTGGGAATAACTAACAAGCAAGAGAAACACTGTGGATAGCATTATAATTCGGTCAACTCATTGGCCTCAGCTTTAGCTTTTGCATTGCAGTAGGTGTCTCTGGTGGCTGGGGATGCCTGGACTTTAGGAAGTTGTGCTGCAGTTCTGGGGAAATGAAGAATTAAAGAGACTGCTCACTGTGATGCCTAAAGAAAAATTTCAATTTATACCATTTTTGACAAAGTAAGGTCTGTAAATCACCCAGGAAAAACGAGCAGTAATCACTGCTTTCCAGAATGGCACCAACAAGAAAGAAAATACTGGAGTATACTGTGATCAAAAAAAAGTTGTATCAGATATCCAGGCTTGTCCACATCTATGAACCAGACTGACCAGTACGTACTTCCTTTAACCATACAAGTCCATCTAAGAGCAGTGAAAAAGGTTAGCATTAATTCCAGAAAAGTGCTTTACACCTACATTTGTTTATTTGGTTTCTGATTTTGGAAGTCAGAATTCAGTGGTCAGCCCAGTGACTTCCTTATTTTGTTTGGGTTCTTTAGGAAAAAAAAAATAATAATAAAATCTGACAGTTTCTGCTATAGTAAACACGATTATATAGCTTACAGCTGTGGACATCCGCAACACAAAGAAACAAATCTACACCAGCACAAAATGACATTTGGATTTCATATTCATGACTGGTTCTCTGGTAGATCAGGTTTAAATATCAAGACTCTGTGAAAAGATTCCCCCCTTGACATTAATCTTTCTCATCCATATATTCTGCTCAGGAAATTCATATTCCAGCACCTTAGGAAGTACTTTATATTCTTTTCTTACATATCTCCCTATTTCCTGGGATAACGTTAAACTTAATCTAAACTAAGCACTCATGCAGGGGGCTGCCCTAAATTTTAAAACTGTTAAGTGAAAGCTGTGCTCTCTGAAGACTACAATCTTCATATTAACCTTTTATCATGCACAGAATCCATATAAAAATAAGCATAAGGTAGGTACCTAAGCTACGCTTCCAGGCAATGCTGCCTAAGGATGAAGTAAGTCATTCTCCTAGCAGACATCTCAAATAAATGAAAGATACCATAAAGTGCTTCTCTGTCCCTTACAGCTCTTAGTGGAGCTTATGCTAACTCAGCTATATGCACTGACATTGTAGACAACAAAAACAGATCTCTCTTTATGAAAGACAGTAACAAGCTTTATAATTTTTGACAGAATTTTCAATATTTACATGCACAGTTTGCAAAGGCATTCTGCCTCAAGAGGGCTGCAGGTATTGGACAAAACAATCTAATCAAGAAACACATTACAAATACTTTCAAGAAAGTCAGGGAAGAGAACTGCCATTTTAAGTCCACAGGTATAATCTCTGGAAACAACGATCATCCAAAAAGAAAGCTACAGTCAGCCATGTTATTCCTGGTTAGAGAAAACAAAGGTTCTCAAACAGCCTGCTCTAAAGATTTCCTTTAAATATAGCAACAGAGAAAGTCCCATAGTGAGACTGAAAACTGAAGAATTACTGACTTAAAAAAATGTGTGATGTTTAAGCATAACTGTGGTAACAACCTCTGGCTTACCTAAGTATTTTTTGTGAAGTAAAAAGGTATGAGAAAAAAGAATGTCTATTCACACAGCATTATTTTAAAAACCCTGGGCTGTTAACTTTGTTAACAACTTTCCCATCCAGTTGGGTTTAAATAAGCAAGGAAATAAGAAAATAGTGTTTCAAATATTTCAAATCACATAACTGATAATGAAAGAGATTAAAAGAAAATAAGACCAGAGTACACAGCAGATTTAAAGAAAGCATGTAATCATTGCACAGCATGAGATGACCTCTGGACTGCAATCAATCAGGAACCCCTTATAAAATTACTACAGTGATACAGTCGAGGGTTTCAAAAAGAAAAGCACTAATACTGAGTGAGGTCCTTGCCCAATTTGATATTAATAAAGGATTAAGGCAGGGAGACACATGGTTCCCTACGGGTGATTCTGGGAAACCAGCGTCATTGCTGCAGAGTTTTCAGAATGGGCCTGCAGCAACTTTTTTGATATGCTGATCAGTCTGCTAACTTAAGAAAGCAAGAACATATGATAAAGATCACGATGTCTGGAGATGAAGAGAAATGGCATGTAAGATTAGGAAAGATAAGCCAAATACATCTTTTTGAGCTGACAAAAACAGTCTTAAACTAGCTAGCTAAACCTGATAAACATGAATACCAATGAATCTGAACATTTAGGTGCAAAGGAATGTCAAGCTAAAAACAGTGACAAAGAAAAAAAGGTTAAATCACATTTTTAAGCTGTTAGCAGTCAGTAAGAAAGACTAATTTCAGGTGTACAAGACCATTATATAGCTTATTCCTTTCTACAGAAGTGGGACACAATCACGTATCTCCAGAGGAAAAATGCATTTTAAAACATTAAAAGCAAAATAACAAAGTAAATTTGCCAGTAAAAGGAATAGCATAAGAGGTGCAAGTAGAGACACCCATAGGAAAAAAACTACTCAGATCTCAGTGGTCAGGGAAATGACAAGGTCAAGAAGTTCACTTAAACATCCTATAGCAGTCTTCCCATGTAAATCCAATATCAAGAAAAAAGAAATAATATGCAAAAGACCAAGGGCTATGACTGGAAATAGTAAAAATACACAAGTTACATGAAGACATATGAGTAACATATGCATGGCCAAGACCTCTGAGTTCCCAGAAGTCTGGCAAAGAGCTGGAGGAACACAGAAGACTGCATATGCAGAGAGGGGATGTAGTACTGAAAAAACAAACAGCATCAACCAATGCTTACAATCTATAAATACGTTGATGCACAATTCCAATTAAATGCATTTGTCTTTAAAATACAAAATACTGAAGTCCAATCTAGAACAGTGCTGGACAGAGAAATAATAAATTAGAAAAAGCACAAACATTACTTTGACATTCCAGATACTGCAGACTTTTTCATGTTTTGTAACTGAATGGATGCATAATTTCAAAACAAAAACATCCCAAATACTTTTAAATAATTGGACAAAACCATATACATTGCTTTTACCACAAACAGGCTTTGTTTTTCCCATATTCTTGCATCTTTCCTTCTACATGCTGTCAATTTTTTCACTTGAAGGTCTGCATACTGCAATGCCTTGTTTCTTGATTGACATGGTCAAAAAAAAAAAGCAAAAAACACAAACTATCAGCATTGAATAACATTCATTTAATCTTCACTTAAGCATTCCTTGTTTGTGCTTCATTGTGCTGGAAACTTATTACATTTTCTCCAAGCACAACTACACTTAATCCTAAGCAACATATACAAGAAATAGTAGTCAAAATCATAGTAATGAAATATTTTAAGCAGGTTTGCACACTCTCATTCAGCCAAACTCCAAGGAAACAGCACAAAAAGCACGTGAACCACTTCTTCAATGAAAAAAAACCCAAACAAACAAACAAACCAAACAACCAACACAGAACAACAATCCCACTGATAGACTAGCATTTTAATTAGGATTTTTGATTCTCAAACACTGAATTCCATCAAATGATGACATTGTTCTGCAAGTTTTTTGGTATATACCCTTGTATCTAATTTCCTCCCACTTTCACTTTTAATTACATTCAACAAAATTTAAAAAATCTATTCACATTTTTAGTCTGTTGTCTTGATGTTAACAGAAACCCACCAGTAATTATTCACCCAGGCCAGTATCTGCAGATACAAAGTGGAAAGAATGTTCATGGTGGATGCTAGTTGAAAAGGACAAGCTTTTAAGCAAAAAAGGAAAATTAAATTTTGTATTTCAGTCCACATTGGTTGCATCACTTCAAGAAAACACACACAAAACACTTCAGTTTATCAGGCTCCAGTTTCTGAATACAAGGACTTAAGGATATGAGACATCCATACTGAACAAGAAAACAAAAAGAAATGAAAAAATTACCACCCTTCCACATGGGCTGCAATTCAGAGAGAACAACAGTGACCACTTGATTCTAAACCTGGTGTGCACAGTCTGAGAAACATCCAGGAACACAGCATCGACTCCATCTCTGCCATGTCACAGCATGGCCCTTATAGAGAAAGTGCTGAACTGCGAACACAAAGCTAGCACAGTGCCTCTCAAAGATGCATCACTCAAAATGAAATTCTCCAAATCTTCTGCCGTGCATGAAATGAAATTTCTCAGATCATTTACTATATACCCATACTTTTAAGGTACCAGCTACTGAGGAAATAAGTTGAAAACTAGATCTTTATATTCATTTTGACTATTGTTCCTTTCAGAATTCATGGATTTCCTTATGCCTCTCATGCTAAGAGTGTCTAAAGATCTTCCCACATTACAGTATATGAAAACATCTTCTTTCTTCCCTTTCCTCTTCCACTGGAGAAGAAATGCAGACAGTGAAGGCTTGCTCTAGGTAGTGCTAAATGTATACCTCTAGAGTTATGATGGCCTGAAGATCTAAGTGAGGCAAGACTGATGGTACAGGTAGTATCTTTTTCTTCCAAACTGGCTGCAAGGAGACAATAAATAATAAAAATCAGTCCTTTATCAGACATATATGCTAACTGCAAACAGTATGCTGCTCTAAGAAAGCATTCCTGTTTATGTTGTGATTTCTATAACCATACAGTTGTCTGTACTCTTAGATTACAGAAAACAAGGTCACAAAAAATGTATTTCTGCCTATTTAAGAAAAGCACAGGTCTGTGATTGCTGTTAGCTCTTGTCTGTGTAACCATTTCAGATTCACCCGTAAGGACTTTTATCTTCAAGGCAGGGAAGCTTAATATTTACTGTGCAGAGCCCTGTTGTGCCAAAGGAACAAAGCAGACAGCAGATAAACAACAAAACCTCCACTGACTGCAGTTCAATTTTTCTATAAGCAAACCAGATTGGTTAGCTCAAAAATCCTTCTAACTCACTCACAGAAAGTTTAGAATAAACACACTGTTTTCACAGCTACAAGAGGGAATAACCTTAATTTGTTCTTGTAGTCCTTTCCATGCTTAAAGACAACATTTAGCCTCACTTTTTAATCAAGCAAACAAAGCTGCCTTTTTTTTTTAATAACATAATCATATAATCAAGTAAAAACTCCCAAACTGCCACTTATTTTTTCAAACTGTCCCCACAAATTATATTTAAAATAATTATTCAGGAATAGCAGCTAGTATTTCTCAGGATATATGGTCACATCTATCAAACCCCCACATATGAACTTGCTAAACAAACTACCACTCTAAGTGAACACTTAGACTAGATGCTAGCTAAGCTTGTTGATAATCTAAGTGTCATTAAACTTCATATACTGTTACACTCTATTTATACGAAAGTAAGTAAAATATAAAACACATTTTGAATGTATAGCTCAAGAACAGACTACAAGAGTTTGATATAAGCTGGTTAGTGCAACATAGGCAAAATAAAACAATTATGAAAAATTGTTGATCGAGGGTCATTTGGTTCTATTGTTCTATTAAAAGAATTGACTGTTGAAGTTACTAGAAATTGTGACAGCACCCTGTAATCTCTGCAAGTGCCCTAGCCAAATAATAACCGTGACACAGTGGTGTGTGTTTCCACTGGCAGAAGGAAATGATGTAGAAAGATATTGCAAGGACATTTTCTACTTAATGTCTAAAACGTCCTTTTGTGACTCCTGGAACTGAACAAGCCCAGGCAGGGTGTACATGAGGGCAAAATCCTACCTCATGTCACTGTGATTGACTATTTCAGAGGAAAGGGCAAAAAAAACCCACAACCCTTCAGCAGAAATAGTTTGTGTGTTATCCAAGCTTCATAAGAAAAGCCTTTCTGAAGCACGATTAGGACACACAATACACACTCACTGTGGAGTGTGACAAGTCTTATGCCCCACACGTTCACCTCAGTAAACCATGCCTAGAGATAAACAGCAATTTTTATTTCACTGAGGAGTCTAGCACATGGGGACACTGTTGGGCAGGCTGAAAATACTGAGCATATGTACTTCTTTGCGAAAGCAGCAGGACCCAGACTTCCAAGCTACTTCTCCATCTAATGTGCTAAATATCAGGAATTCCAGAAAAAAAAATTCATTACAGAGCTACCAGGAACTCAGGGAACCTAAAGCATATAAATATACACACATATACAAACAACTTTATGTATAACTAGTTCAAGTAAATAAATCATATACCTTAGTTACTGTCAAGTTTTTATATTTAATATTGGCATTTACAGACCATTTCCTTCTGTATCCTGTAGAACATATCAACTATTTCTAACTCATCTTCAAACCTAAAAGTATCACTAAGCCTGAAAGGCAGAGACAATTTAGGGCCTCCTAAGGGCAACATATTCTTTTACTCTCACTTTCCTTTTCAAGAAAGCCATCTCACAGTAATCCATGTAGCTTTTTATTAGATAATACAAACACATGATGCACAGCAAAACAAAGGACAACACAGAAACTAGGTGTTCTGAAGAAGCTACCTAACATCTCCTAAAGTGAAGCCACCTTGTGCAAAAGCAATTCCTTTCTGAAGACATTAATGCCCCTCTGGAAGTTTCTAATCCATTAAGATCTTGGCACTAACACTCAGAATCAACTGTACAAAAGGCCAGGCTGTGTTTTATGAGCTACCATAAGAGTTGTATACCCTGGAACAATGGAGATCGAAGTCAAGAGTGATTCACATTAGGGCTTCCACAAGGAGGTTTGGACAGTTTTGTAAGACAATACCGAATATTCACTAAAGGAAAGTGCATGAATGACTATCCCAGCTGCAATTAGCTCATCTCTTAAGGTGTAGCATCTTGTGTTGCAGAATGTTTCAATGAAGACAAGTAACTTTAACAAAAAAATATATTTTCCCCATCATCCATGCAATGAAACCTATAGATCCAAGTCCTCCAGAGATCAGGAGAAGATAAATACTAGGCTTACCACTAAAGAAAATGTCTGTACCACTGGTCTACCTAGTAAACTTGAAAAAGACTGGATGCTCTTCAGGTTTCTGACATCTACAACTGCAGCAAGTAAACGTGAAATTAAAAATTGTTTTCGCTGTTCCAAAATACTCCCTTGAAAAAAAAAACAACAACCCACACTATTAGCCATAAAATGTTAATAAGCTTTAAACAGGAACCTCAAATTCCATTTCTTCAAAATCACTTCTGAATTAAGACCCAAGTGTCAAGAAGCTTACAACTTTTATCATCCATTTCAGTCAAAATATGGTCTTGTTTTACTGTTATCTACAAGACACTATTATCAAACTATTTGCACCACAGTCCAGTTCTCTTCTATTGAATTGTTGGCCATGACCCCCAAACCAATGGAGGCTGTTATTCCATAACTACTGTGCACAGAAATAAATCTGATAGTAAATAGGTCTTATTAACACTGCAATAATTCCTTGAACTCTGCCAGGGATGGAGCATTCACAACTTCCTTGGGCAACCCATTCCAGTGCCTCACCACCCTCACAGTAAAGAACTTCCTTATATCTAACCTGAACTGTCCCTGTTCAAACCCATTACCCCTTGTCCTACCACTACACTCCCTAATGTCTTCCAAGTCTCCCAATGTTGACTTTATATATGCAATGTAAGTGACCTAACAACAAATTGTCATGGTAATTACCTCTTGGAAATCAGGGAAACCACTGCACAAATATCCCACACATCATGTCTTCAAATTAGACTTCTCTATGTATAGTTTTAACACTTGTCTTCTATTTTCACATTATTCTCATTTATTTTGTCTGACATTCTTAGATTAGTATTTTCTACAAGAAATCCTGTGTAAATGAATAGGCATATGGAATCCTAGGGCACAAGAAAAGCATCTAAAACCAGATATTTACATCTAAAACCAAACAGTTCAAGTATTAGTAAAAAAAAAGCATGAAAGAGTCATATTAGCACTCTTCAATTTAGACAAGAGAATGCTACCACATCCAGTGCATCTGCAGTTTTTACAGTTTCTTAACAAACTGCTATTTCCAAGAACAGTTTTGAGCCAAGTGCTGGAAAAGTAACATTAGCTTAAAATGTAATGGATGAAAATGTATTTTCTCTTTATCAGAATGTAAATTTAGGCCAAAGGTCTTTTTCTCTCCCAAGGGAAGGCTTAGAAATGCTTATTGTCCCATTTTACTCAGGAAAGTTAGCCCATAGAAATTTGCTTCTATTGTGGTAAATACCTAGTACTGCTCACATTTTTGGGTCCTAGATTGCTTACTTTACTGGAATTCCTTTCAAGAATTAACTGATTAGCATGAGCATACAGTCTTACTCAGGGTACAGAATTAACATACTCACCCAAACCAATTATCTCTGAGAGGGTTTTTTTGTTGGGTTTACAAAGAACTTTATAAACAATTCACCATGCCTGAAAAAAACCCCATAATGTTCATTTCCATTACACACATCCTTGTGATTTCATGAAAGCACTGAATAATATATCAGACTATTATTCTCAATGGAAGAATACATGTTAATAGAATATATGCTAATAGACCATACTAAACAAATTCCGATCTGTATCCACGTGATCTTGCTGAGTTCACTGAAGCTGACTGAACAACCAGAGACACACAGTTTGGCTCATGGTGAGCATTCACAATGTCTAGCTAAAATATATAATGTGAGCAAAACTCCTCTATGGTGCAAGGGAAGAGCACCTCCATTAAAAATTAGGTTTTCACTTCAAAGGTAAAGCAAATGAGATATGCAGGTGTCATGAATAGCCAAAAATCAATGTGGAAAAAAAGCGCTATTATTTGAGGTTGGTTATAGTCAAAGACCACAACAAAAAACTACTGGACAACTTGCACTTGCATATGCTTGTAAGATGACTTCAATAGTGTTGTGGTGAAATCAAACCTCAAATGAAATCATCAGTTGCCACAGCACTTCAGAATGCTTGGATTTCACCTACTTTTTCTTTCATTTCACATGAATGATTACCATTTCTACCTAGTTTTCTCATCCTAGTAATCTATAACCCTGTAATATGACACACATCATGTTTCCACAAATAGTGGAGAGGTATTCACAGATAACAATTCATTAATCTCTTCAATGGTAAATACCCCTTATTCACACAGATTATGTAAAAGGGGAACTGGTAAATTCAATTTTACAAAACCTAATACAAAATGTGACAAGAATTTGTCACAGGATCTCTAACAGCCCTAGACCCATGACATCAAAATGCCTTGAGCTACTGAGAAAACTGGAGGCAATTTTCAAATACCCTACAGCATGACTGTATCCTTACATTACTTCTCTGTTAATTGGAATCACTAGTGAAGACAAAGTCTTCATATACATTTAAAACTAATCTTTAAAATAGTAAGAAAAAAACTTCATAATACCGTAATTTCCATTGAAAAATTCCAAATGCTTTACTTTTTTCTGTTAAAGATAGCCTACCATTACAAATGTACACAGTCCATTTACACAAAATGCTACATTAACTGATTCAGTGAGAATATTGACAAGTTTACTGATTGCTAAACATGAGATAACCTTCTTACCATCCAATAGGCAACTAATGACAACTGAGTAACAAAATGCTTAGAGTTACTGTACCAGTGGCACACAGTCCTACATATACATTGTATTTAACCCAAATTCACCGACTTCCCATTATCTTGATTGAGGAAGGGTTAAATACCAAAGCTACCTACATATAATTCAGTTTCTTCATATTATTTAGGGCTTAAATCATGCACATACCACGTTGTTTGACACTCCTCCAGGGAAGGGAACACAATGCAACACAGATGACTAATATTTCCCATTCCAAATTGTGTTTTTTCTGTGTAGACCTCTGGCTGTCCAAGTGAGGGGTCAGGGAACACCCCTGGAGTGACAACCCACCAGGGAGCAGAGCAAGGAGCACATCCAGGAAGAGATGGCTGGGGCCAGACACAGTGAAACCCCAGGAAGCTCACAGCTGCTCAGACCCACGGCACTAGTTGCATATTTTGAGGAGGTTGCCAGGACAGTCACAGCGGGGAAGAGCTGAGAGGTGACGACATGGCTTTTGGCAGCCACCTGTGCCTCTACTCCTGTTCAGCAACTCCTAGATGAAGAAGCCTTTCACAGCAGCATCACCCCAAACCCCAGCCCAGAGGTCAAGGGGCTTCCTGCTACAGTGTCCAGCTATTGGGCAGCATCACAAAATTGGTTAAAAATTTCCATCTTGGGCGCTGGAAACCTTAACCATTCTAGCTGTGTATTTAATCTATAGAGTCTCACAGGAATAGCTCAATACAGATTCAGAACAGGTACCCACAGAAATGTTAACCTACGATTGTTATTCTTAAATATGTAGGAATAAAGATTTGTTCTTGTTTCTGATAAGCACAACACAGAGTAACTTCAGGGCATGCACGTCAATGCCAAGTATTACTGCAATCAGAAACTACATCAATGCAAAACAGCTCTTCACAACAGCACTCAGCAAGATGAAAGATCAAAACACAAACAAAAGATGCCACAGTCAGAACTCAGGACAGCAGCAATGTGAACTTCAAGGGATAATTTGATCTATAGCTTCTTGAACACAGGAGCTGGACACATCCTATGACTGGTAAAAATAACCAGGCTTTGTGTGTGGTATTTATGCAGTACACTGATCAATCATGCCACTATGTATCAACATGAAAGACAGATACATGAACTTTACAATCTAATAGTTCTTACTCTTTCTCAACTCTTGAACAAAAAGGTCTGAAAATACAAATCAACTCTAAAGTACAGAATTTGTAAAGTCTCAGTTTGGAGAAAAAATTTGTATGTCTTAGTTTAATCACAATAGCAAAAAATAATAATAATAATTAAAAAAAAAAAAAAAAAGTTCTTTTAGTATCCATGCCACACCATCCACTATTTCTCTGTCCAGTGAGAGGAATAATTATGAATCTTCTGCTTATATACATAGTACAGTTTGGAAGTTTTCTAAATCAAATTACTCAACTACTATTAATGTTTTCACATCAGTCTTGTGCTTGATAGCCTGGTAAAGAAAGAAACTATACAGAAGTATCAATTTGACACTCAATTCCTTTCAAAAAGGCAACCTAACCTAGTTGAAAATGTCCCTGCTCTTGTAGGGGGGGCTGGACTAGATGACCTTTGAAGGTCCCTTCCAACCCAAACTATTCTATGATTCTATGATATACCACTGTGGATAGTCTTTGAACAGCCTATTACATGCATCTGTATTCTCAAACTTCCCCCAGTCTTTCTGTTACAAATATCCATAGTGTCGAAGTTTTCTGTAAAAGCTACACATGTTTAAGCTTAAGTTACAACAGGGTAATTCATTTTGCACTTTGATTTCACTACCTCAGAACTGTTCAGTGCAATATTACTCTCTTATTAATAAAAGTAAGAAACTAAGCTTTGCTTTTTCCAAGTTAAGCCCTCTCTATTTCTACTGAAGTTTAGCTAAATTCTGTTAAATTGGCCAGACTGCAATAAGATAAAATTGAAGACATATCATTACCTTTTTAGAGAGAAAAACAGGCTGTAAGCAGTAATCTAATTAGTAGGTTTTAAATGAACATAAGCATTTTATGGTACTCAAGGGATAAAACAATCTACCTATTAGGATGTTTGGAGTGTGTCCTGTTAAAGAGCCCTTTGAGGCTTACTCTGATCGTCTGTGATTCATTTCAAAGCTCAGTAAAGTAACTTATCATTAGCATTTAAAAGAAGCATCACATTCGAGGAAAGCTGTCCAGTACATGATATACAATCTCTCAAAGGCTGTTTGACAGGGTGCTGAAGGAAATTAAAACTAGCTCAGTTTTATATTACTGCTCTGAGCACAGCCCATGAAAGCAGAAAACTATATGTAGAAGCAAGTAGATCATCAAGGCATAGAAAAGTTGCAGGACTTTTTTCCACCTCCAGCAATACAACCACTGAAGCTTTGTTGCTCTACCTAGTCAAGAGACATTGCAAAGAGGGAGCCACTAATGGTTTAGTTTACCTCCAATTCATACAGCTTTTACTACAGGAGGAGCATATCCTGAGAGAATGAGAGACCCTCACAATGTCCCTGGGCTGGCAAGAGAAGCAGCAAGTCCCATTCTTCAGATTTATCAACCTGCCCTGCTCAGATCTCCATTCTTCCTTCCAATTCAGCTCACAGGAAGAGGCAGGACACTATCTCCCTCCTTAAGTGACCAGAGATTTACCCTATCACAAATGTGAAACCTTGACTTAGGGTCATCTATTTTAGCACTTACTAACTAATCCCTCTTTTCTCCATTAGAAACTCTGGGTTTAGAAAACACCTCAGTGATCAGATTAATAAGAAAAAAAAAAAAGGCAATATTTAATTTTGCTACTAGTGATCTACTCAAGACTGCTATGCAAGGTAAGTGATAAGACATGCAGAATAAATGCAAAAGTTCAGGCCCAGATAAGCTATGTGCCTTTCTATGCATTCTGTGACACATCTCTACATCATCTTGTGTTATGCTGTCAGATGGGAAAATAGCACAGACATTATCCATAACCCCAAAGGTGATTAGCATGTCTTCCACACCTTTCAACTTTTGTCACTTTTTGACACAGTGTCATTTCTCCTTCAGTGCCCCACTGCCAGGCTGTCTCCCACACCTTCTGCAGATGCTGGAAGTGGGATCACTCCCCAGATTTCATTCATGGGTCCTGCTGCTCTGTGCTTTCAGATCAAAATTGATGCGCCTGTTTTCCTGACAGCATTCAAGGAGAGTCTACTTCTCTTTCTGTCCTCCCTTCACTCCCTCATTTACCCATCTCCTGATTTTTTTCCATCATAGATATTTTAGCTTCCAGCTATTTCTTCTGACCATATGATCACAAAGACCTTTCTTTGGTCTCTGGGATGACTTACAACAAGGTTATTTAGCCACTAGATTATCTCCACTTAAAATGTCAGAGAATATGGAAGAACATGAGAGGTCCATTAAAAAAAAAAAAAAAAAAGCCACCACATACAACCTACAAAATACAAAATAAAAATCATGCAGTTACTTATCAATTCACATTGATCTGGGCATCAGACATAGCTAGCACACATGCGGCATCTCAGCTTCTCCTAAAAGTCAATCATTAATCTTACAATCTCGTCAGGCAATTGCAGGGACACTATACAGCACAAGTGAGAATACAGAAATACAAAATAACATTGATTTTTTCATGGATTTAACATCCTCAATAGATAAAGATAAATCCTAAAATCTTAAGTATAAGCTCTCTTCTCCTAGAACAAAGACATACCTGGAAAGTCTTCTTTTTCTTTAGCAGATTATTTTTTTCCCAGAAGGACTTGGAACATTCGAATCTGAGTAACAGGAGTCTATAATCCTTGATGTGTCCACTGTGCACTCACTAACGAACTCCAAGGCTTACTTGCACAGAAGTTCTGTGCATATGCAGGAATTTCAATACTCTCCAACACTACTTCAGACTCACTTCACACATGAAAACTATCAGAACCCACATGTGCAATCAGTTCTGTCCACATGGGCTATGCAGTGACTACAGACGTGGTGCAAAGGGCATACCCACTATACTGCAGAGGCAGACACAGAAACTCAACTCTCAAGCCTAAGGCACACTTGGCTATTATTTTCAGCTCACTACATGTGTTTAAATAAGAAACACAGATTAGGAAACAACACATTCTGAGCTTGTAAATAGAACAGACTAATGTAATTTACTCACCATACTTTATTCTACATATTGCCCCTTTTGAGAATTTATAAAAATTGAATAAAATTTACACACTTATTATTGGCATGCTGGTAGAAATGTTCCACAACCTTCTTTTCCTTCTATTTTAGAATTAATGAAAATAAAAATCAGAATTTCATCTCACTCTGATAAATGTAGATTAGCACCAGGAGCTGAGTAAAAGTTTGATCAACAAATGTCAAACTAGAAACTAACAAGATGCTTTTACCACTGTCATTTGTATATGGCTTGAAGTCTTATATTTGCCTCGGCAATTGGTCAGCTAACTAGTCATTTGAACAGTGAAACATGCATTTTTCAAAACCAATTAGGTTCAGAGAGTAAATCAAGACAAAGAGTCCTGAAGAGCCCTGTACCCCTGAGACCTCAGATGAAGACAGGTCAACGGAGCGGTTTGCCTTAGTCGATGAGGAATGGGTTAGAGACCAGTTGAGCAATCTGGACATCCATAAATCCATGGGTCCAGATGGGATGCACCCACGGGTGCTGAGGGAACTGGTGGAGGTCATTGCTAGACCGCTCTCCATCATCTTTACCAAGTCTTGGGAAACGGGAGAGGTGCCTGAGGACTGGAGGAAAGCAAATGTCACTCCCATCTTCAAAAAGGGCAAGAAGGAGGACCCGGGTAACTGTAGACCAGTCAGCCTCACCTCCATCCCTGAGAAAGTGATGGAACACCTTATCCTGACACAGTCTCCCACAGCATCCTCGCAGCTAAATTGACGAATTGTGGTCTGGATGATCGGGTAGTGAGGTGGACTGTGAACTGGCTGAAGGAGAGAAGCCAGAGAGTTGTAGTCTATGGGGCAGAGTCTAGTTGGAGGCCTGTATCTAGTGGAGTGCCTCAAGGGTCGGTACTGGGACCAGTATTATTTAATATATTCATCAATGATTTAGATGAGGGAATTGAGTGTACTATCAGCAAGTTTGTTGATGACACTAAGCTGGGAGGAGTGGCTGACATGCCAGAAGGCTGTGCTGCCATCCAGAGGGACCTGGACAGGCTGGAGAATTGGGCAGGGAGTAACTTGATGAAATATAACAAGGGAAAGTGTAGAGTCCTGCATCTGGGCAGGAACAACCCCAGGTTCCAGTATAGGTTGGGGAACGACCTGTTAGAGAGCAGTGTAGGGGAGAGGGACCTGGGGGTCCTAGTGGACGACAGGGTGACCATGAGCCAACACTGTGCCCTTGTGGCCAAGACGGCCAATGGCATCCTGGGGTGTATTAGAAGGGGGGTGGTTAGTAGGTCGAGAGAGGTCCTCCTTCCCCTCTACTCTGCCCTGGTGAGACCTCATCTGGAATATTGTGTCCTGTTCTGGGCCTCTCAGTTTAAGAAGGACAGGGACCTGCTGGAGAGAGTCCAGCGCAGGGCAACTAAGATGATTAAGGGAGTGGAGCATCTCCCTTATGAGGAAAGACTGAGGGAGCTGTGTTTGGAGTAGTTTGGAGAAGAGGAGATTGAGGGGTGACCTTATTAGTGTATATAAGTATATAAAGGGGGAGTGTCACGAGGATGGAGCCAGGCTCTTCTCAGTGGCAAACAATGATAGGACAAGGGGCAATGGGTACAAACTGGAACACAAGAGGTTCCACTTAAACTTGAGAAGAAACTTCTTCTCAGTGAGGGTGAGAGAACACTGGAACAGGCTGCCCAGGGAGGTTGTGGAATCTCCTTCTTTGGAGACATTCAAAACCTGCCTGGACACGTTCCTGTGTAACCTTATCTAGGTGTTCCTGCTCCGGCAGGGGGATTGGACTAGATGATCTTTTGAGGTCCCTTCCAATCTCTAACATACTGTGATACTGTGATATTAGATTATATCTAACAAGGTCTAACTAAGAGCACTTTGCTTCAGTTAAACATGCCTGATTTGTTATTCTTGTCCTATAAAAAACACTTCACGGCTACAGCATGGAGAGTAGTAGATTTTAATAAATTCTAGTGTGTTACACCCAATGGAAGTCATAGAACGATAGAATGGTTAGGGTTGGAAAGCACTTTAAGTTCATCTAGTTCCAAACTCCCTGCCATGGGCAGGGACACCTCCCACCAAAAAGCCAGTGTGGTCCCTTTTTATTCCAAAACAAGAACTAATTAAAACAACAGTGCTTACTGTTAAATAGCACATATATATTGAAAAGTATGCACCTACACTTATACATAAAGCACTAGCACTTTTTCTGATTAAATACAGTTCAGGAGAGCTTTCCTGCTATCTAATCATTTTCCTTCAATTACATATTATTAAAAATTAAAACAGGGGTGCAAAGGGGAAGGGGACAAAGTACTGAAAAATTAACAAGCAATATTACTAATACTCAGTTCAGTGCTGCCAGCACTACATTCAACAATTGCCCAATTTTTCCATCATTTTAACAAATACTCATGCTGAACTATGCTGTATTTGGAACTGATACGTCAATGTGCACTAAGCAGAAAAAAAAGTAAATACAGCAATTTAAATTAAGAAAAAAAACCCTACACTCAACCAAAAAACCTGCTGCCTCTTCTTTCCTGTAGTCAGCTGTTGTTTAATGACAACTTTTGTTCCAGATCTTCAAAGTCAAGCAGGAGCTTTTTTGGGACAGCGTGCCCTAATTAAATTCATTTCCACTGGCCCATTTTTTAAGATTCAAATTAAACTTTTTTTTTTTTTTTTGTAATTGAATGACAGTTTCTAAGTTCATTTGTTATGCAAGAACAATTTTCCATACACAATAACTGGAATTTCTGTAAAACTGTATTGACAAACACTAAAATCTAACTTACATTTCCCAATTTCAGCTACATGTGAAGTCTCTAAAATCATGTTGTTCCTGAGGGACAATGAGAGAAATGTCCCAAATTCAAATTATGATTTATAAGGCAGGACCCTTCCTTGAAAAATTACCCTAACTGAATTCAGCCACAGTAAAGTGTGAGCATACGCTGCAGCAAATAACTACTGTGTTGCAGAATACCATAATCTGGTACCACTTAACTACTTTTTTTTCTCTTTGTGACCTTCAAGAAAACCATAGTGTGGCTTTACTGGCTTACAGCAAGAGAAGAGAGCTTAGTAAAATCCCTCTTTGGAAGACTGAAAGAATTTAGCTTGGATGAGTCTATGTACATAAAAAAGTTGGTCATTTCTGTTGGGTTTTGTTTGCATTTGGGTTTTTTTTTTAGGGTTTTTTTTTGTTTTGGATTCTGTTTTGGTTGTTTATTGTTGCTCTTGTTTGGTTTGGTTTTTTGTGGGGTTTGTTGATTTTGGTTATTTTCGTCGGGGTTTTGGTTGTTTTCTTCTTTTTTTTTCTTTTTTTTTTTTTTTTTTTTTTTTAAGAAGAAAAAGACAAGACATCTAAGTCCATCTGGGAAGAGTTAAGATACTGAAAACAGGCTACAGTGCCAGTTCTGAAGCAACAGCAGTGCTCTTATTGATGATGTGCACTGAGCAGCTGTGAGTCTGCAAAAAATGGGCTCAGTATCTTGGCCACAACCTGGGAATTCAAAAGTAATGAAGAGCCATATTTTGCTGAGTATTTAAGTACTACAAAATCAGTTCATTTCTTTTTCTTTAGGTTTCATCAAGATTTCAGTTACAATATTCCTTCAGCTTTTTGGCAGTCATGGGAAACCCTAAAACTCAACAACATTAACTATGAAAATTCCCTTAAGATTGCATATCAGAAGGGGAGAATCACAGACTGGTTTGGGTTGGAAGGGACCATTATCTTGTTCCAACCATCCTGCCATGGCAGGGACACCTTCCACTAGACCAGGTTGCTCAAAGCCCCATCCAACTTGGCCTTAAACATTTTAAAGGATTTAATAATAAAATCTAAACTAAACTAAAGTTGAAAGGCTTTCAGTTACTATAAAAGTTATCCCTTTATATTGTTAATATATACAGGCAACTTGAGAGTCACAGCAGGCAGAATTTGGGTCTAAGGACAGAATATTGTAAGTGATATCAGTAGGGTTGAAAGGCTTTCAGTCACTATAAAAGGTATCCCTTTATATTGTTAATATATACAGGCAACTTGAGAGTCATGGCAGGCAGAATTTGGGTCTAAGGACAGAATATTATAAGTGATATCAGTAGGATGGTAAAATGGATTTTATACTCCAATTTATATTTCAGGAAGAAACATGCACAGCTTAAATAGTTAATAGTGTATGCTTTATAGCACATAAAACTTGGTGCTTGAGATAATAAAAACAACTGTGAAAGTGAAATTAAAAATAAAACCTTTGAATGACAAGGATGTATCATAACATACTCTCTCTTCCATATTGTCAGTCAAACACAAATAATATCCCAACTGCTTAAGATTTCTGATACATCATTCAACCTACTCTTTTTATTGATCAAATTATAGTACTTTGCTACCACAGCAAGCTTTAAGACAAGACACCAAATCAAGCCCACGTTTCCTGGCACTCAGTTATTACAACAGATTGCTGGCAGATTCTTACACACCTTTACTTTCATGTTCCTTCCTGATAAACTGACAGTATTTGTTTTTGTAACTTACAGGACTTTTTTGAAGACATTTCAATATACAAATGAGTTCTGACCAGGCTCCCTGAGACTTTCAAAGCTGTTTATCAAACACCACATTCTAACATCTCTGTTCCCCATACCTACCCAAAAAACTGGTGACCGGCACTTAGCTTTTGTCTCCTCAGGTTTCCTTTATTTACAAAGCTTCTTACTTCTTGACCACTTACTACTATTCATTACTTTGCAATGAATCAATCAAGCAACATTCATGATTTTTTGCTCATCTTTCCAACTCTGACAGGGAACAGAGCAGCAGATTGTCCAATTTTACCACAGTACACACAACTGTTTTGTAGGAAGTAAACTGTCCTCTAGTTGTGCTGGGAAAAGTGATGATTATTAATAATTCTTAGCAAAGGTACACAGCAGCTCCATATAATTCCAGAGATACACATATTGCCACATGGCAAAAAAAGCTCCCAGAGTTGCATGAATTAACCCTTGACAGCTGGTTGTCTTCTGGGTGCTTCTAGAGGTGCATTAGCCGGGGGGGGGGGGTACTTCATCCCCCCCCACTTCATGCCATCAAGATGCCCAACTGGCATCATGATCCTGAGATATCAACACACAGATGAGAAACTAGGTTCAACAAGATCCTGGCTGCATAGGCTAATGAAGCTGCAGAATTTAGGCTAGATAGTTAAAGCTACCCAAGTGCAAACAGCTCCTTTACTAACAGAGAAGTATGAACAGGTTACAATTTACAACAGACGAATGACAAAACCATGCCAAAAACCAGAGGACAAGTGACTGACATCCAAAAGGGGAGAGCATCTTCTGAAGAGTCCAGAGACAAAAGAATATACTACAGGTTAGCTTCCTCGTGAATTAAAATCTGCTATGGACCAATATGACCATCTCAAATCTGCTTTACTTGCAGCTGTAAATGTCTTCATGCCACTCCACAGTCCCACAGGCAACAATATTTTATCTTGAACTGATGTGATGGCTAAATATTTAAATGTTTAGCAATTTCTTATACTGAAGTTTTGAAAGGTGTTGATACTGCTTGCCACAAACTATAAGATTTTATAAAATTTACTATTGCTGAGACATGTTGGTTTTCACCAAGTGATTTAATTTATTTCACCGCTGTTTTTTCTTACTATGATCTGGCTCAGGAAAGAAAGCCCTAAAAAATGTCTTCTCTAAAATTAGAGCACACTAAGTTGTATCAGTTTTTGCACTAGTATCAACGTTCAGTTGTAGAACAGATCAGTTTTCCCAATAAAAAGATATTGCCATCCTACCTGAGAAACACAGAGGTTAGAAATATCTAATTTAGTAGCGAAATACCAGCAGTAAAACAATCTCCTTACAAGTTCATAATAGAGTACATCAAATCACGTGACAGGGAGTTAAAATATTGTAATGCTTACTTATAGGCATTAAATAAAAGTGAGAAATAAAGGGCGAGACATAAAAGGAAAGTAGTAAAATAATCCTAAATATTCTCAATAATCTTAACTAGTCCTAAATGTGTTGATAATATAATGAAAATATCCACAGGATTTTGCCTATAACGTATAAAAGCTACAACAGATCACCCCTTTTTAAATAAGAAATTAAAAAAAAATCCACCCCTTAGTTAAGATGAGCTAATCTATTTTGTAAATGAAACATCTGTATTGCTGTGACATTTCTTAGCGACTAAAATCACTTCTGTAGTCATGCTGTTTCAGGGCCAGGGGCTGTCTACTCTAATCAACTCAAAGGGAATTCACAAAGCAGATCCTTAAACACTTCAATGTTGTACTTTCAACATTCCACTTTCTACGAGAACCCAATTTACTAACGTAGACTTCAGAAAAAGATAAATTAAATCATAGTTGAAATTATATTTAATAAAATTAAATAAAACAAAAAATCGATTAGGATCAAGCTTCATTAGACAAAAAAAAACAACAAACAAAACACACACAAAAAAAAGATGGATAAGGCTGCAGTTGAAACTATTCTGGGTAGTGTGGTCATGAAAGCACCACATACTGCAAACAGGCAATGAATTCAGGGTTAAAAACTTTGTACTTTTGATGTTCTTTTCTAGACAAAAGACAGAAGTGTTCAAAAGCTATTTCTCCTACATATTAGGGAAGTAGAATGATGTATCAGTGACCTACAGTGATAATGTTCGTCCATTTATTGAAAAAAAATAGGTTCTCAAATAACAACTATTTGAAGTAGTATTCTTAAGCCTTCATAAGCAGAAAGCATGCATCCCAGGGTATTAAAAAATGCTGACAGGGCTCCCTGAATCTTGAATGCTGCCTTAACAAAGGAAAGGCCCAAAAGATTATGAAGTAACACAATGAAAAAAGAGAAAGCTAATAGTTCTTTTAAAACAAAACCAACCAACAGAAAAGGGTAACCCATAGATTTATACTTTGTATGACATTGATTCTGCAAATGTCATAGAAAGGTCAACAATATATGCCATCATATGAAAAAAAGCCAATATTCCTAATGCAAATAACTGTGTTTTTCAGATTGTGTGATTATTTTAATATGTAATTGCTTAACAAAAAAGACATGTTAACAAACACTTTTTTTTGAAGGAAGCAAGTCATGTGTAACATTCATACTAAAATAGATTAAGAACTAATTAAATGATAAACAGAACTTTAGAAATTGAATTGCTAAACAATACTGATGGACACATTCTTCTGATGGTGGTGTTGATTTTCTTCATAGTATCACAGAATTATAGAATCATAGAACAGTTACGGTTGGAAAGGACCTTAAGATCATCAAGTTCCAACCCCCCTGCCATGGGCAGGGACACCTCGCTCTAAACCATATCACCCAAGGCCTCGTCCAACCCGGCCTTGAACACTGCCAGGAATGGAGCATTCACAACTTCCCTGGGCAACCTATTCCAGTGCCTCACCACTCTAACAGGAAAGAATTTCCTCCTTATATCCAATCTAAACTTCCCCTGTTTAAGTGTTAATCCATTACCCCTTGTCCTATCACTACAGTCCCTAATGAAGAGGTCTCCATGCAGCCTTCTCCAGGCTGAACAGCCCCAACTTTCTCAGCCTATCTTCATATGGGAGGTGCTCCAGTCCCCTGATCATCCTCGTGGCCCTCCTCTGGACTTGTTCCAACAGTTCCATGTCCTTTTTATGTTGAGGACTCCAGAAATGCACACAATACTCCAAGTGAGGTCTCACGAGAGCAGAGTAAAGGGGCAGGATCACCTCCTTTGACCTGCTGGTCACACTCCTTTTGATGCAGCCCAGGATACGGTTGGCTTTCTGGGCTGCAAGCACACACTGAAGTTGGCTCATGTTCATTTTCTCATCGACCAGCACCCCCAAGTCCTTCTCCACAGGGCTGCCCTGAATCTCTTCTCTGCCCAACCTGTAGCTGTGCCTGGGATTGCTCCGACTTAGGTGTAGGACGTTGCACTTGTCTTGGTTAAACTTCATGAGGTTGGCATCAGCCCACCTCACAAGTGTGTCGAGTTCCTCTGGATGGCATTCCTTCCCTCCAGCATACCAAACCACACAGCTTGGTGTCACCGGCAATCTTGCTGGGGGCGCACTCAATCCCACTGTCCATGTCAGCGACAAAGACGTTAAACAAGACCGGTATCAACACCGATCCCTGAGGGACATCACTGGTTACAGGTCTCCAGCTGGACACTGAGCCATTGACCACAACTCTTTGTGTGCAGCCCTCCAGCCAGCTCTTTATCCACCGAGTGGTCCATCCATCAAATTGATGTCTCTCCAATTTAGAGACAAGAATGTCGTGTGGGACAGTGTCAAGCGCTTTACATAAATCCAGGTAGATGACATCAACTGCTTTACCGCTGTCCATCAGTTCTGTAGCCCCATCACAGGAGGCCACCAAATTGGTCAGGCAGGATTTCCCCTTAGTGAAGCCATGCTGGCTGTTACCAAGCACCTTGTTGATTTTCATGTGCCTTAGCATGCCTTCCAGGAGAATCTGCTCCAAGATTTTGCCAGGCACAGAGGTGAGACTGACTGGTCTGTAGTTCCCTGGGTCATCAATTTTCCCCTTCTTGAAAATGGGTTTTATATTTCCCTTTTTCCAGTCATCGGGAACTTCACCTGACTGCCATGATTTTTCATATATGGTGGCCAGTGGCTTAGCAACTTCATTTGCCACCTCTTTCAGGACCCGCGGATGGATTTCATCTGGACCCACAGACTTGTGCATGTTCAGACCTTTAAGATGGTCTTGAACCAATTACTCTCCTACAGTGGGCCCAAGGTCTTCATTCTCACAGTCCCTGCATCTGCCTTCCAAGACTTGGGTGGTGCGGTCAGAGCCTTTGCTAGAGAAGACCAAGGCAAAGAAACCATTCAGAACCTCAGCCTTCTCCCAAATCCTGTGTAGCTAGTTCACCTGAGAGCTTCCTGAGGGGGCCTACGTTCTCCCTAACCTGTTTTTTATTTGCTATGTACCTGTAGAATCCCTTCCTGTTATTCTTAATATCCCTAGCCAAGTTTAATCCTAACTGGGCCTTAGCTTTCCTAACCTGGGCCCTAGCTTCCCAGACAACATCCTTGTACTCTTCCCAGGCTGCCTGTCCTTGCTTCCACTTTCTATAAAATTCTTTTTTCACTTGAATTTTCCTCAGGAGCTCCTTATCCATCCAAGGAGGTCTCCTGGCCCTCCTGCTGCACTTCCTTCTGGTTAGGATGCAACACTCCTGAACTTGTAGCAGGTGATCCTTGAAGACCAACCAACAGTCTTGAGTCCCCCTGCCCTCTAGAGCTATACCCCATGGAACCTTACTAAGCAGGTTCCTGAAGAGGCCAAACTCTGCTCTTCTGAAGTCCAGGGCAGTGAGCTTGCTGCACGCTCTTCTCACTGTCCTGAGGATCTCAAATTCAACCATCTCGTGGTCGCTGCATCCAAGGCTGCCCTGCAGTGCCACAGTTCCAACGAGCCCTTCCCTGTTGGTGAGCACAAGGTCAAGCACGGCACCTCTCCTTGTCGGTTCCTCTGTTACATGCAGAAGGAAGTTGTCTTCCACACAATCGAGGAACCTCCTGGATTGCTTGTGCCGGGCTGTACCGTCATTCCAACAGATGTCAGGGTGGTTGAAGTCACCCATGAGAACGAGGGCCTGTGAGCGTGAGGCTTTTCCTATCTGCTTATAGAGTGCTTCATCTGCAGATTCCTCTTGATCAGGCAGTCTGTAACAGATCCCCACAGTAATGTCCCCCATAGCTGTTCTCCCCTTAACCCTGACCCACAAACTCTCTGTTGACTGCTCACCTGTCCCCAGGCGGAGTTCCATACTCTCCAGCCTATCCCTAACATAAACAGCAACTCCCCCTCAGTGCCTGCCAGGCCTGTGTTTTCTAAAGAGTCTGTAACCTTCCATTCCAACACTCCAGTCATAGGAGCAATCCCACCATGTTTCTGTGATGCCTATTATATCATACCCCCCGTAGTCATGCACACATCTCTAATTCCTCTTGTTTGTTCCCCATGCTATGGGCATTTGTATAGAGGCATCTGAGCTGAGCTCCAAATGAAGCCGGCTCATTGGCTGGGGCAGCCGGAGTATCTCTGCATTGCTCCGAGCATTTATTATAGGTGCTGGCAACTGACTGGGTGTGTTGGGATGGAATGATGCCCCCATCGCCCAACACATCTAGTTTAAAGCCTCCTTGACCAGTCTGGCAAGCGTCCTACCAAAACTGCGCTCAGACCAGCTCCACCAGCCCCCACTAGACCTGGCCTACAAACTTGGGTCCCATGTTCAAGACACCCAAACCCCTGACTATGGCACCACCCTTTTAACCATTTATTAACCTGGCTAATCCTCCTAGCTTTTTTTAATTCCTCCCCTGTATCCTGGAGAATAGACGAGAAGACAACCTGAGCTCCAGAGCCCTTAATCACCTCTCCCAGGGCTCTGTACTCCTTCTGTATGTTCCCCAGGCTACTACTATCTATATCCCTAGCACCCACATGTATCACCAAAAGTGGGTAATAGTCCGTGGTGCTTACCAGAGCAGGCAGCCTCTCTGCCACATCCCTGATCCGTGCCCCTGGTAGGCAACACACCTCCCTTGAGACCAGGTCAGGCCAACAGACGAGTGCCTCTGTCCCTTTCAAAGGAGAATCCCCTACCACTACAATTTGCCGCTTTTTCCTGGCAGCCCCAGTAGAAATCTTCTTCACTAGTGCATCACCAGGCTGTTTTTGGCAGAAGTGCGTTTCCTCGTGAGCCCCATGCAGGACAGCAAAGCGGTTCTATGTGGGGGCAACACGTTTAGGAGGAAGTCCCTTGCTTTTAATTGTCCTTTTCCTCCTTTATTTTTTTGTTGGTTTTCTTTGTCACCAATTCCCAGTTTGAGGGTTAACAACCTCCTTCTTTCCTCCATGAGCTACAGGGGAAGCTTGAAGACTCTGCACGGTTTGGGCCTGGAGCAAGCATTCCTGCTTCCTCTCAGCTTCCCTGACATCTTGTAGCCTATTAATAGCTTCCCGCAGCTCAGCCACCTTCTGCAGGAGAGCCTCCACCAGGGAGCACCAAGTGCAGCCCTGCCCATTGTGTACCTTTCCCTCACCAGACCAGTGCAGGCACTCTCTACACCCCAAGCTCTGCACTGCAGCCTCCCCTCTCATCGGCTCTGTCTGTGTGCCTATGGTGGCCACAGCCGGGGCACCCAGAGCAGAGCTCCCAGACCGGGCCCTGCTCATACTGCGAGTGCTCACCATCCCTCTCGCGGGCCCCTAAGAACTCCCTAGACCCGCTCAGGCCACTCGCGCTCCCTGGGGCAGGTTTTTAACCAATCAGGGCAAGCGCCGCCCCTCCTGGCTCCGCCCCCTGTGAGTCAGCTGCTCGCCTCAGCTGAGCTGCCGGCTCCTGGGCAGGTCCTGTCGAGCACTTGAGGCTCCCTCGGTGGCTCTGCTCTTGTCGCTCTGAGTTGAGGCTCCTGGACGCTGATCTCCCCCGCTCCGGTGTTCAAGGCATCCTCTCTCGAGCTACTCACCTCAGCAATTGACCAGCAACCGTTGGTGATGCCCGGTTTAAATCTGCCGCAGACCCTTTTCGTCTTTTGCTCTTCACTTTCTGCTATTCTCAACCTTCCAGAATACAGACCTAAAGATAAATTAATCGTTACCAAACATCTATAATATTTATCAATGACGAAGAAGTGGCCTAATGGTTAACAGTGATATGGATTGATCAGGTGGGAGCTTAGCCTGCTCTGCTTTAGTTGCAGGGCATCAATTTTATCATGGATTTTAAAATGAAGAAAAAATCCCAAGCCTTAAAAATCCCCTCTCTCCTAGTCATCCTCCTATCAAACACCAATAACTGGTTATTTATGTTAAGCTTTTCCTGTGAACGTCTGTTTGAACAAAATAGATTTCAGTTATTAAATTTATATTGGGTATTAAATATTAGAGGAAAATTCCTCAAAACAAGACATGTTCATACAGTTCTACAAACACACAATCCCTTCATTGTGAATATAAAGTAGTGGTTTTTTCCCCAGATACACAAAGAGCTGATTCTTCAAGCAAGAGACTTAAGAGATTCTGGGGGAAAACTAAGGACTGTTTGACTGCTGTCAGCACTTAGCAGATTTTGAAAGCGCAAGGAAAAAAAGGTCCCTTCAGAGAGTCCAATGATGCAAACTTTATCTCATGCCAAATCTAGTCAAAAGCATTAGATACCGTGGATCTAGATCTTGTGAATGTGCTTTTTTTTTTTATCCTACATTTGCATAACAGCCATCAGTATTAAGACTGATCGTATCATTAAAGATGACTTCAGGGGCTCAGCAGAAGTTTGTACCTCTACTGGGGTCAGTGAGTCCTCCCTGGTGTATTAAATCCATCTACTCCATGGTTTCTCACTTTGTGGGAAAAGGCTCTCCAAAAGTTCATATGCTCCTTACTCCCCACTGAAAGTCATAATTTCATGCAACACCAAAACTATCTACAGCAAAGGCAAAAGTGACTTGAGATTTCAGGATTTAAAACACTGACCAGAGCAGCCTGGTTCCTAAAAGATCTTGTCTTCCTAATAGTGCACAAAGGATGCAGAATAATGGAGTGGAATTTTAACAGAGAGATGAACTGATTTCAAACTATTTTAGTTTCACTTGCTCTTTTTCTCAGCAGCACAGCATGACAGCATGCAGCTAATGCTCTGTGACAGATTTTGCCTTCTCCCAGGAAGGAAGACCTCATGGCCTATTTCTCCTTATGGCAAGTTTTAAGCAAATTAAACTGATAACCATATCTTGAAAAACAATCCTGAGGACAGCATTGCTGACAGGACCCCCAGAGGGACACAGTCCATGCTAGCAGACCAACATGACAAGTCACAGGCAGTGTGGTACTGCAGAGGGACATGCTGTGTATTGCATACACCAAGGGACAAGGCAATGAAGGAGCCAGCCACAGCCCCCAAGGAATACGGGATGCCAATTAAGTGGCAGTGAGATCTCTGCCAGCTGGAGGGGTGCAGGCAGCCCTGAAGGGTCCTGGTCTCCACCTCAGGCAGCTGCAAGCTGCAGGGATGACAGCATGGCCAGACCACGCTCCACTGCCTTTCACCTTTGGATGCACAATGAGTGGATTTGTCTCACAGGTTTCCTAAAGTGCCTGTGAATGACAGCCTGTGCAAAAGCTGTCAAAAGCTGTGTCTGCAGTGCTCAGGTGACCCCAAACTTTAACATTGCTGCAGCTCTGGTCACCGCTCAGCTTCCTGAAGCCTGGTGAGGGCCCCCGTCCAAGCTGCCAGCTCTAACCTGCAACAACAGAAGAACAACACTGCAGCAGGTCAGGGCTTTCCAACATATGGCTCACAGGTAATGTGCAGCCCAGAAACTTCTAGTAGTGTCATAAGCAACTGGGGAGGAAAAAAAAAAAAAAAAAGAAAAGGAACAAAACACCAAAATCAAGAGGTTATTATCAAGAACAACAAAGAATCACAGAATCATAGAATAGTTAGGGTTGGAAAGGACCTTAAGATCATTTAGTTCAATCCCCCTGTCATGGGCAGGGACACCTCCCACTAAACCATGCCACCAAAGGCCCTCTCCAGCCTGGCCTCAAACATGGCCAGGGAGGGAGCATTCACAGCTTCCCTGGGCAACCCATTCCAGTGCCTCACCACCCTTACAGTAAAGAATGTCTTCCTGGTATCTTCCTTAAACTTTCCCTGTTTAAGGTCAAACCCATTTCTCTCTGTCGTATTACTACAGTCCCCATTGAAGGGAACCCTCTCTGGCATCCCTGCAGGCCCCCTTCAGATCCTGGAAGGCTGCTACGAGGTCTCCATACAGCCTTCTCTTCTCCAGGCTGAACAGCCCCAATTTTCTCAGCCTGTCTTCATATGGGAGGTGCTCCAGTCTTTGTGGCCCTCCTCTGGACTTGTTCCAACAGTTCCATGTCCTTTTTATGTTGAGGACACCAGAACTGCACACAATACTCCAGGTGAGGTCTCACGAAAGCAGAGTAAAGGGGCAGGATCACCTCCTTCGACATGCTGGTCACACTCCTTTTGATGCAGCCCAGGATACAGTTGGCTTCCTGGGCTGCGAGTGCACACTGAAGCCAGCTCATGTTCATTTTCTCATCGACCACCACCCCCAAGTCCTTCTGTGTAGGGCTGCTATTAATCTTTTCTCAGTCCAAGAAAGCAAAACATTTTTGACTGCAAGGGGTTGAAGAAGCACCAGTGGTGCAATGCTGGCCTCTGCAAGACACCAGGCATGGACCCATTTGGCAAACTTGAAGTCAGTTACGCATTTGAGGTAACAAAATACTAGAAGAGGATTAAAGTCCAGCAGGTTTTAATCCTGTTTTGTATTAAAGCCAGAGGGAAACCTTTAGCAAGAACCATCTACTAATGGAAAGTTGTTCAGGTGTCATCTAGAGTTTAGCAAGTGCCTAGCACTTTCTGTACAGCTTCTTGTTGGCTTAAAGTGAAGGTAGATGCTAATCTTTTCCACAAAGAACCAAAGGAGATCTTTAAGGATATGGCACATTATATCTTAAAGTAATATACTTATTATGTTCATTTTTGTAAGTCTAAAAGAGGTGTATACAGAAAAGCAAGCCTGTTTCAGTGAATATAGTATATAACAAAAAAAAAAACCCACTTCTTGCACTTTTTATGTGCAACTGTAACATAAAACTATTCCTTTTGCTTTTTTATCTTGAAAATTAAAATGCTAGATCCTTCTTATTCTTATAGCCTCAGTTCAATGTAATTTAATAAATACTAAATTATTAATAATGTTTTTAGTTTTTTATTCTCTCACTAATAATAAACACCCAAAGACTCTTTCATTTCTCCATCTTAATTATTTTGATTATTTCTAACACCAACAAGCAAAATGTATTCTCACATAAATCAGATTCTAGGACGTGCAGAGCAACAAAAGCTCACATGAATTTCTCTACTTTTCCCAGCAATTTTTCATTCAGATAAGGAGCTATGGAGAAAATGGCATCCGTGAGGAAGACAGGCAACATTTCTGGCTTAATCCTGGCTCCTTCTGAGGCCAATAGTAAGAAAAGGCACTACCTTCAGCCTCCTTAGGTTTTTTACTTTATTTGCCTACAAGAGAAGTTTTTCATCCTGTGCTGCCCAGACAAAAGCCATTAAACAGGCAGCAAACTAAGAAGCAGAAGGCTCCATAATTGACAGGCAAGATTAAATCAAGTAGATACCTACATGTATTATTACTACTATTATTAACCTTCAGAGTATGTTTTGCCACCACTGTTTTAACTGGAACATGGATAAAAACATTCACATCCAGTAAAAGGGACCATTTCAGGAAGTACGCAAGTATCTGGTTTTCCTAACAAGAAGCAAGTTTTCTCAGTATGAAAACAAAGCACAATTATTTACTGAGCCTAAGCAACACTTTCCAGTTCATTCTTTTACCAATGAAATGCAGATGTACCCTAGTTCAACATTAATTAATATCACACAAGAGATCACAGCAAATAAATATTGGGTACTTCAGAGGCATTTGTTAAAAAAAAAAAAGAAACCCACAACAAACACACACTCACTGGAGACTGAGAAAGAGAAATAAAAACCAACGCTCAAGCCCTATTTCTCATCTGCAACAGCTTCCTGCTGGAAGCACTGCAGTGCAGGGCTGAGTGGCTGACATTGGCCCAGTCTCATGCACGTCTCCTCAAATCTAATTAGATTATAAAAGAAAAGTGGCATCCAGATTTCAAACACATTTTCCAAAGTCTTGTAGCTTATTTAAGCAGGAGGTCATTGTTCTCCTTTGCTTGTATTTATTCTGTTAACAAAGCCATTCAGCTGGAAAGAATTGGTTCAGTCCTTTCTGGTTGGTTTGGAGAGTGATATTCATCATAGCTGCTGTTCAGAGGCAATTGAACTCTTAAGTTTACTTTACAAACAGGCTCTTTGCGGTACTCGATTGTGAGGAAAAATAAGACCCCAGAATGAATGTTCTTACCCACCACAGACTAAGAAAGAGACATATTTAAAATATGCCTTTAAATCCATAATGTGGAAGGACATCCAAACACACAACTACCAAGCAGTAACCATACAAAACAGAAATGCAGTCCTCTGAACATCTGAAAGGCTTTGTGTGTGACATAAAGTAGTATTAGTATTGCATACAGACAGCAAGCTGACTCTCTCAAATAAAATACTTAATATAATAACATTTTATAACACATGAAAAATTGAGACCGGAGTCTAATCTTCACCTTCACTAGTAATTCATGAAGGAAAGAAGGAGGCTCACAGAGGAAAGAAGGACGACATTAACCCAGGAAGCTGGGAAATAGTAACACAAAAAAAAAATACAAACCAACAAAAAAAGGAGGAAGAGGACAATTAAAAGCAAGGGCCTTCCTCCTAAACCTGTTGTCCCTACCCAAAACCACTCTGCTGTCCTGCAGGGGGCTCATGAGAAAACACAGACTCGCACCAGAAACAACCGGCTGGTGCACTGGTGAAGAAGATCTATTCTGGTGCTCCAAGGAAAAAGTGGCAAGTCGTAGCAGCAGGGGACTCTACTCTGAAAGGCACAGAGGCACCCATCTGTCGGCCTGACCCAGTCTCAAGGGAGGTGTGTTGCCTACAAGGGGCACGGATCAGGGACGCTGCAGAGAGGCTGCCTGCTCTAGTAAAGTCCTGCTGACTATTACTCACTTCTAGTGACCCATGTGGGTGCTAGGGATACAGATAACAGTAGCCCAGAGAACATAAAGAAGGACTATAGAGCCCTGGGAGAGGTGGTTAAGGGCTCTGGAGCTCAGATTGTCTTTTCGTCAATTCTCCAGGATAAAGGGGAGGACCTTAAAAAGGCTAGGAGGATTGGCCGGGTTAATAAATGGTTAGAACAGGGGTGCCAAAGTCAGGGCTTTGGGTATCTAGAACATGGGACCCAAGTTTGTAGGCCAGGTCTAGCGGAGGCTGGTGGAGCTGGTCTGAGCGCAGTTTTGGTAGGATGCTTGCCAGACTGGTCAAGGAGGCTTTAAACTAGATGTGTTGGGGGAGGGGGGCATCATTCCATCTCAACACACCCAGTCAGTTGCCAACACTTATAATAAATGCTTGGAGCAATGTAGAGGTATTCCAGCCGCTATAGCCACGGAGCCGGCTTCATTTGGAGCTCGGCTCAGATGCCTCTATACAAAGCCCGTAGCATGGGGAACAAACAAGAGGAATTGGAGATGTGTGCTCGTCTATGGGGGTATGATATAATAGGCATCACAGAAACATGGTGGGATGGCCCCTATGACTGGAGTGTTGGAATGGAAGGTTTCAGACTCTTTATTAAAAACAGGCCTGTAGGCTGAGAAAGTTGGGGTTGTTCAGCCTGGAGAAGAGAAGGCTGAATGGAGACCTCATAGCAGCCTTCCAGTATCTGAAGGGGACCTATAAGGATGCTGGGGAGGGACTCTTCATTAGGGACTGTAGTGATAGGACAAAGGGTAACAGGTTCAAACTTAAACAGGGGAAGTTTAGATTGGATATAAGGAAGAAATTATTTACTGTAAGGGTGGTGAGGCACTGGAATGGGTTGCCCAGGGAAGCTGTGAATGCTCCATCCCTGGCAGCGTTCAAGGCCAGGTAGGACAGGGCCTTTGGTGGTATGGTTTAGTGTGAACTGCCTTTGCCCATTGCAGGGGGGCTGGAACTTGATGATCTTAAGGTCCTTTCCAACCCTAACTATTCTATGATTCTAGTAAGCCCATGAGCAGCATTCTGTTGCCACCAAGTCCCTGCTGCTTTGTTATGTAAAATTAGGGCACACAGGACAGAGAAACCTTCCTCTACCCGCAGGTGAGGATTCATGTAGGCTTCACACAGTGTCTCCCCAAACATACCCATGCCTTTACAGAATCCACACACTTAAAAGTATATAATGAAGCAGAGGTTAAAACCATAAAGCCAGAGCCTTACAAAGTTTAAACTTTAGAAAAAGAAACATATTCCAGAGCCCACCAAAAAAAAAAAAAACAAACAAACCTCTTCCTCCAACTGATGTTGCACTGCAGAATTTGTTCAGGTTGATATGGGACTATTAAAAATTAGTTTTGATGCAGCTGTTATTTTTAAGCACCTCAGTATAAATCACAGATCTGGTGACCCCAGATGAACTCTGATACAACTCTGCTATAATTTTAACAGTGGGAAGAACAGCTACAAAATTAGATCAGAAAGACTCTGTCAATTTTGCAAAACAGGCAGTGTAAGGATTAAATAGTGTATATAAAATTAGTAATAAGGCTAAGATTAAATGTCTGTGCTTTTATATTGATGCTAAAACCAAAAATGTATGTGAATTCACATGTGTATGTACATATACATACACCTGTGTGTAAAATGGTATTTTACTCCCCCCAACATAAAAAGACTATGAATAGATACCTATTGAACATATGTAACAGTAGTAGAAAAAAGATAATAGAAGATACAAATGATACAGGACTAAGAGGGTAGGATACCTCTCTAAAGGAATTCTATTAATTAAAAAACATCATGTAAGTAGAAATATATCTATGAATATATCATATGTATATATAGTACATAAAATATATTATCTGTATATAGATACATTTTGCATACACTTTAGTCATAACTGAAGGAAAGGTAACTGTTCAGAAAGCAGTAACGAAGGGAAAACACCTGCTAGTAATTCAGAATGGTCAAAGTTGAAGAAGGATCTTACAATCACAAATGTGTGGAAAAGTACATGTGAAATTCACCACCCATAAATGTAAAATAATGCATTAATACACACACACAACCTCAATCACATACAAACAGAGACAGGCTCTATATCAGCTTATAAGGATGACACTTTAGAGTCCTCAAGGACAGCTGTCTGAAAATGCCACCTTGATGTCTGGCAGCAGATAAAAATCTATGAGTTTTGGCAATAGGACAAAGTGGGAGGAGTCTTAATTGAACACATCTAGACAGCAAACCAAGAATCATCATAATGTGACTTTATACAAACACATAGCTCCCTGGTAGGTCAAATTCTGGTTGCTGTTCTCTCTACTCCATCACAAAGAAATACAGAAGAACTAGAAAGGACACAGGGCATAGCAACATAAATGCTCAGCAATTATACAGTGATAGAGTTCCATAAAATCAAAGGGTAGGGAGGAGAAATTGAGGCTCACAAACTAGAGGACATTTAATAAAATCACTGGCAATTTTCAAATGCAAGGAAGACTTATTTTAACAGATGCTTGTTTTGTGGAATTAATTGTCACAACATACCCTGAAGGTCAAATGCTAATAAGGAGGCTTATAGAAGGTAGCAAAGCATAAATCATTAAACGTGATGATCATGCAGAGATCTAGACTTGGAATACACCAACATGCTGACCAGCAGAAGTCTCTTCAAAAAAACAAACAAAAAAAAGAGTACTTTATGCTATCTCTGTTTCTTGCACTCTTCCTTAAGAATAAATTTGCTAGTGTTGGAAATCCTCGACTTTACTCTGATCTAACAGAGATACTCTTAAAATTTTGCTTTCTATTCCCCAACACTTCTAAGTACAAAAAATATTTAGATTTTACACTTTAGTGACTTTAGTACAGAATGCATTTTTAAGTTAACATCATTATATATATTTGTTGCTAGTAAATGAACAGCAGCAAACAGCAAACATTTAAACCTCCTTTATATTGACCAAAAAAAATGATGTAATTATTTTTTTCAAGGTGTCAAGAACTGACAGAATTTTCTTGGTTATGTATGAAGAACTAAAAAAAAAAAAATGTGTGTTCAGTAAGCTATCTGGAAGTCACTAAAATAGGTACTGAACCTGCGAAGTTAAAAATGTCTCCCCATGCTATGACTGATGTTATACTACTTCTTCATCTTTTAATATATACAGTGTACAGAGTTCAGCAATGCAGTTAACTGCATTTGTACAGAAATTGAGGACTTAGCTAAGCCTAGATGACACTACTCAAGGTATTGTTTCCATTGACTCAGAATGGCATTTCTGGTGAATAAGAAACTGGAAACAGAAAAATAATACTACAATGAGTCATACAGGTTTCTACAGCAGATATGGGGAATATATGGAGTTAAGCCTAGGTCATGCCACAAGAAAATGTAAAAGGTCTGTATACAGCAAAGAAATCCTGAAGCCTGCAAATCCTGTCACATGAATCCTTGCAGAAGCTTTGGCACCATCCAAAGTCCACAGCTGAGCTGCTCTGAAAATATGCGATGAACTTTTTTATTTTCTAAATAGCTTAAATCATTACTGTTCTGGGTTCAGCAGCAGCAGTCATTTTTCTCCTTCTTAGTAGCCGGTGCAGTGCTGTGTTTTTGACTTTCAGCCTGGGAACAGCACTGATAACACCGATGTTTTTAGTTACTGCTCAAATGTTTACTCTGACCAAGGACTTTCTGAGCCTCATGCTCTGCCAGGGAAGAGTCGAAGCCAGAAGGAAGCAGAGACAGGACACCTGACCCAAACTAGCCAAAGAGGTGTTCCATACCACAGCATGTCATGCCGAGGATGTAACTGAGAGCTACTCAGAAGGGCTAGTTCACTGCTCGGTCAGGTTGGGTATTGACAGGTGGTATTGTATTCTCTTCCCTTGTTATTTTCCTTATCATTATCGGTGGTAGCAGCAGTGATTTGTGTTATACCTTAGTTACTGGACTGTTCTTATCTCAACCTGTGGGAGTTACAGTCTTTTGATTCTTTTTGAGGTGGGGGGGGGGGGGATAAAGGGTGGGGAGAGAGCCAGCAGGCTGCGTGGATTACTGACTGCACTTAAACCATGACAATTACCAAAATGATTACTTATCATGAACTGGTCACACTGTAAATATTTATATACCTTACACTGCAGTTTCTCCTATTTACATCCTTCACTGTTCAAGCTTGTGTCCATGCCCAATCTTAAAGAATGAGAGCATTTAAACTTATACACCTAGTTAAGAGAACTAAGGCAAGTAGAAGAATGTGTTTCATACATCAAAGTCTGTCTGTTCTCTTATTGTAGTCTTGCCACACATTTACTATTGAAGAAATTTTCTTCATAAATATACACAGGTAATGAATGACTAGTAGCTTAAAATGGATATTTACATTATTTACTAACATATGTCTTTGAATTATTAATTTCTTTTGGAAGTCTATAAAGCTTTATAACAAGACTAGTTAAATAGATCTTTTAGCTGTGACCTCAGGCAGAATTTGTTCCAAAGAGCATCCTTCAGCTGATGAAGCCTGAAATCAGAATCTCAGTTCTTCCTGGTACTGTAACACTCTTCTAGAGTATGTGAAGCTATTTTCTACTCATTAGCATACTTTTTCATTCTGTTTCTGACAGGAAAAGTCTCCTCTGCTCATGAGATGCAAGCAAACAAAAGTGACAAAAGTTAATTTTTAAAATGCTTCACAAAGCAATTTCACCCAAAGCCATTCTTCCCACATTACATGCACTGAATGGCAATTGCCTGCCAGGCTTAAGCTGTGGTTCAGTCTGTATACCACCATTACATTAGGAAACTGCTTACAGGGCTAACCACAAGGTTATAAATAAGCTTTAAAAAAAAAAAATCACTGAAGTTAAGCAACAAAAGAATTCTAATTACTTCAGTTGAATAGCTTGATTTTACTTTTACTTGTTATAGTAAGTGTTGTTAGTCTTCATTGTCCATACATTTTATTTAGCAAGTAAGACAAAAACTAACAGAAAAGCGCTTTTGTTTTATTGGTAGCACTATTAAGACAAATTATGCCTTCAGCAGACACAAAGAGCCAAAGCACTCAAATGGGAGGCATGTAATACCGCTGCTTCCCACAAGTAAAACTTCTCTGATATAAGAAATTCATACTATAAAGTTCATTGTAGCAGAACTGTGAAAAGTACTTGCTCTTTTCCCCAAATAATTTTGCTTCTAATGATTTAGCAAGCTGACTAAGCAGCTAGGCACCAAAACTCCTACCATCCTGACAAAGAGCTAAGATGCTCTCTTCATGTCTTCACAGGCTCCTTCCTGAAAGCACAAGAAAAAAGCAATAATCCCAAGTGTTCCTAAAAACTTTCACGGGGCAGGCAAAACTGTGTCTTAAAACCACTAAACTTCTGTAACACAAACCTACAAAACTACATTTATTACAAGCCAAAAATCACAGTTACTTGGAAGAGGTTTGCTTAGAAAGCACTGCAATTTAATGCATTAGAAATGGTCTAATGAAAACATAAAAGTGTTCCAAGAGAACACCATCCAATGAAAGTGTTGCATTGTATTTGGTGTAAGTTGATCAGAACATGGCATCATTTTCTGCACCCACCTTACTCATTTTTAAAGGGGACCTTTTACATGCTCACAAGAAAGTTAAGCCTGACTATATATGCATACAAAATATTGAATTACAACAAAATATGAGTGTCAGTCAGCGTCAAAAAACCTAAGTATCAGTCTCCTTTTTGATCACTACAGGTTTTCATATGCAAGAAAAACAGAGGACAGGCCTTCTTTTCATGCTGAGAGCTTAGCAAAGTAAGAGCTACTGGGACTTACTAGAGGACTGCAGAAGTGATAGAGAAATTCAGAGACAACAACCTAGATCAGCAAAACAAAACCTGCAGTAACTAAAGGACAAGTAACTCTTCTTTCACATGCTCCACCTCTGGCACAGTTCAAGGCCAAGCTGGATAGGGTCTTGAGCAACTCGGTCTAGTGTGAGGTGTCCCTGCCCATGGGCCAGGGGGGTGGAATTAGACTGTCTTAAGATCCTTTCCAACCCAAACCATTCTGTGATTCTATGATACTATAAATGCAGGCTCATTTTGGTTTGTTTTTCTGTTGTTTGTTGGTGGCTTGTTTTTTTTTTTATATTCTGGAGGCCACCTTTCCAATTTGAAAAAACAGAGTTATGATAGCAGTTATAAAAGCAACACACAAAGCCACACTGTTAACAGGCACCCTCAATGTCATGCTTTTACTAATGCTACTCATGGGATTTTTTCCCCAAGAATAGACTGTAATTTCTGTAAAATTTTCAGACTCAAAGTCAGACAATTTGAGTATTCTATGACAGTTAATACCATAAGAGGCAGAAGATCTGGACTGTGATCTGTTTCCCAAGAAACCATAGCATACTAAAAAAGTTGGAGGCAGAGTTCAAGCAAAACATTGTATTAAAGACTTGTGACACCAACCAAAGCAGTGTGCTTTGCAACACAGTGTCGGTGCTATAATAGTCTGCATTTTTTAAAAAGCAAAGTACTGCTTTACTTCAAAAGTACTCAATCCCATTATTAAAAAACAACCAACCCAAACAAAGCCTTAAAAATAAGGAACTGCTTTTCAGACATCCAGTATCATCTTTTTAGACATGTGCCTAAATGCAATTTGAGCTTCCTCTGCTCTTACACAGATAAAATTATAATTAACTTCACTTACTGCCTAAGAGACTCTGATGAAGAAATAAAACAGCAACTAAGTCAGATGCATAATTAGTATATGAATTGTTAGAACAGGACTAAATCACTGTGCAAACATCAACATTTCCATGCACAAACGCAAGTTTATAAAGCTTGACCTTTCCTTTAGCATAGTTTCTGAAGTCCCAGGTCAAAAATATAGGTCAAGTTTCACACTGTCTGCAAACTTTCTCAAGGTCAGCTTGAACAGTGCAAGTCTGACCCATTTTAAGTAGGCCTTTCAAAACTAAATAAACACATGAACCAGGTGCTGCATCACTTTTCATAACACATCTTTTCTGCATTAACGGTCCTGCATGCTAAAATTATTAGCATTTGAAGTCCACACCCTGAAGAACATATTGTTGTGAAGAACTCACATGGGTCTTGAGGCTGATTAGCTAGCTCAAGGTCTATTACTTCTTTCTGGGTTTTATTTCATAATCCCCACATAAACAGAGTGCTAATATAAAGGTCAAGTACAATTGAAAAATCATTACTTTTTCTGACCACAAGGCATTAATTCCACTGAAGAAAATAAACACCAAAAATCAGAAAATATGTTACTGATATAGTATTATTACTACACTACTCCCTTTTTTTGGTAAGCTAAGGAATGACAACTCCCATTCTACTATCTTCTTTTAAGAGCATCTAAAAGAGAAGCATGGAAAGGATTAGGATATGGTTGTGGACAAACTCCTTCTATTTAGTAAAACTGACCTAAATACTATCCCACATGGGAACATCAATTGGAAAATAAGCTTCTTGCAAATTTCATCCGAAACATTTCGATAAGAACGAAAATATTTCTTCACTAAAAGTAACATTTTCTCAGGCATTTTTAAAAATAGTATCATTCTGATTATAAAATTATTTTATTCTGAAAACCAGTTGTCAGATACCGGGGGGAGGGGAGAAACTAAGCCTTCCTTAAATCCAAAGCAACTGTATTTTAGCACAGTAGAAGGTGGCATATACTGGTTCTCTCCCTGAAAACTCCTGCTAATATATTTCAAAGTGTTATTTCAGGTACAAATAAGCTGAATTTCTTAATATACACAACACAGATTTTCTCTCAGGATAACTATTATGAGAAATGCAGAATTCCACTAATAAGAAGAGCTGCTCAGGTAAAAGGACTTTCATAGCCTGAGAACTGCTATCTATAATCTTGGCTCTTTGATCTCTCAGAATACAAACTAATGCTATATCTGGGGTGTAGCTCATTATTAATAAATTTAAATATCTTGAAATGGAGCAGCTTTGAAGATCACTTCCAATATCAATAGCTTGCATTTATAAGACTTTCATTTTCAAGGACAATGGTACAGGGTCCTTGAATCTGATATACATATGTGTGTATATATAAACTTCCATTTGCATTCAAACACATTATTAAGATTATAAATATGTATCCGTTCATAAATATAAATGAATAATCTATCAGCCTAACTGTAGACTTCAATATATAAGGCTGGATGACAGGCCAAAATATAATCACAGACATCAGTGGAATTATACCAATTAATTGTGGACAACATCATTCAGTGCTCTGCAGAAAAAGTTACAGCAGAAGGCTTTTGTGCAGAGGATAAACAGGATAACTTTCATCTGTTTTCTGAAAATACGAGAGGGGAAACAAGATACCTCTTACAGAGGAAGCTTGGATAAAATACTGTTTGCGCTATTTCAGTCAAATCAGATTTTCAGAAAGACTCTCTTTCAAGCTCTTAAAAGTTTCCACCAGGCTATTTTTAAATGAGGTACCCAGGTCAGAGATTTTATGTCAGGCAAAACAAACAAACATATAATAAAATAAAAAATAACATCTTCTGTTCAAACATTTCTTATTTAGCAAGCAGCACTAGTTCACCTTCAGTGAAATCAATTATGCTTGATATGCAATATTTGAAGGGTATATTGTATTGTAATCTACCTCTTTCACTTCCCTTATACTTCCCTACATTCCCCAATTGCACAGAATGAATTTGATCAGAACATCTAAGGAAGGAAGCTGAGACAGAAAACAATTTAAAAAATACATTTCTAAGCGAGCACAGGTTAACCTTTTCCTCAACACCAGCTCATGACCTCAAACAGGGAGGACAAAAATCTCTCTTCCACTGAAGCCAAAAGCAAACTTAATAACAACTTCAAGAAGGTTGGATATCATCTGTCAAGCTAAGGAAAGATGTAAGGAGTTCAACTCATCACATATTTAAATAACTAATCTTTTACCAGGCTGTCCAATTTTTTTAGATACGAGATTATTTTTCTATAATTACTGTAAAAGCCTTCCACAACCTAACATTTGCACTATCTTCTGTATTGCATCCTATTTCCAAGTGTAATGACCCTCAAAATCCAAGATTGATTTTGGCTTTACTCTGATCAATACTAATCTCCAAGATATATTAGACTTTACATTGACCTAACCAAAAAAGTCATTATATGTATATTTGTCAATCTCCTAAACATTTATTAAATTTATTTCAGAGACCACAAAAGCTGTATTGTTACAACTGTCTCTATCTGGGACTTCTATCCATCATCCTTAGTGAGATTTACATGCAACTTGTAATTCACATAATCACATAGTCACTGTAGCAGATTTCTGAAAATGTCTTGACGTGTCCTCTATTATTTTAAGATTAATCTTTTTGTGTGTATCTAATCAGATGAATACCACCATATTATACAGTTACTGGACTATGAGAATCCAATCTTACACATATTAAAGTCAATGGGAGCATATATTGCCCCTTGAGTGACAGAACTGAACTCTTAAAGCCTACATTAGACTATACGCCTGCCTAAAAGTAAAGTGAGAGAAGCTTTTCAACCAAAGGACTTTGATCAGAATATTTTTAAAAGAAGAATCACAGCACCCAGATGCATATTTATATAAGGACTATAAAACCTATGCATGCATTAAGATAGATAACATTACAGAAAAATTGTTACTGGCTGATCTGATGTAGGCTTCTCATCATTTTTATTCTCTTTCCACAAACAAAGAAACAAAACCAAGTCTCAAGCTTAGCAAAAAACACAAAGAGAAAAATCCATAAATACATAATTCCCCTTTTTTAGAATTAAAATTCGTAAGTTCATTGAATGACTTTTTGTTCTTTACTACAAAATATAGTATTGCCTCCCTATGACATTATAGATTTCATAAAACCTATTTGCATTTTACATAGATAATACAATTTACTCTTTGCATAGTAAAGACCCCGTATAGTAAATTATTTAAGGCAATAACCATGTGTTTATTCTCTCCCTCGGGCCATTTGTCCTAAATTAAATGATTTTACAACCTAGCTGAAATTTTGTTAAACAAAAGCAGTACTAAAGACTGCATGAAATTTCTGTCCGGAAGTCTTAACGTAATAAACAACAATATAACACCTTCCATAACAGACTTTTTTATTTTGCAAGGTACCCACAGACACTTAAGAACAATACTAGTAAACCCTATATACTTAAAAATTTTATACATCAACAGCATTTGCTTAAAAATTCAACTTCAAACTTTATATTGCCTTAGCTCTGGGAACACAGATAATAAAAAGACACAGGAGCAGGCAGAATAAAGTGATCAGTAACCAAACAAGAGCAGAAGCTGCTTACAAACAAATAAAAAGAAAACTAAAAATGTGAACAGCACTCAAGAGTCAGGACATAAAAAGCCAAAGAGGAGGCAAATCATTTCATAAGCATAGTGTGATGTTTAAAAAATACCTCATCCAAGTTTCCTAGCAATGGATTAGACATGTCTCTCACAGCTCTTTCCATGCTGAGCAGAGAGATGGTGACAATGCTTCAAACTCAACTGCCTGGTGCCTTTTGGATTTCCACTGCCATAACACCACAGCCACCACTGATCTTCTAATGCACCAGGAAAAAGGGGGTGCTCCATCTGGAATCTATGACATTTGAAACTATTCATGTAATGTATCTTTCTACTAAATAATGTTATATTAGAAGTAAACTCATTTCTGCCCAAAGGGACAGGCAAGTACTCCCAAAGTATATGGGCTCCCCGAGCATCCTCCAAGTGACAGCATGGTATTTCTCAAACTGCCCTGACTTTAAGTGGACACACTGTACACTTTACAGCATATCCTCTGCAATGAGAAGATATATGCAAGGAACAACTGAGAGCTAAACGGAAGGCTGTGCTATTACCTGAAATATGAGTAGTTCTGGTGAAGATGCTGGCTTGCCACACAAAAACAAGCTGGAGTTTTCTTTGCACTAGACAGAAAGAGAGAACAAGATTTCCCCAACTAAAGCTCTTCTAAACTTGTCTTCCCTTTTACTTTCAAATTCTCCATCACTGTTAGCACAGTTTGAGCACAACTATTGCAGACACTTTCTTTGCTGCCCTTGCTATTTTAGGGTGAAAGAAGAATGTCAAAAAATGTTTACATTGCCCATTTTTTCATATTCCTTTTACGAAAGGGTCATGATGGGAAACCATTTTGAATATTACATGTTTTCAGGAGGAATTTATAAGAGGGTGTCAGGCCATACAGAGGGGCAGCCAGTCCAAAGGACAGACTGAGGAATGAGACAAGAGTTTCTCTCTGAAGAGAACCTCCCACCTCAGGCAGTCCTGAGGGCTGCTGAAGGGAAGGCAAAAGAAACAATAGAGAGACAGGCTGTACACAATGCAGCTTTAAACTGCTAAGGCACAGACAAGCAGCTTCAAACTGATGCAGAAGAGAAGTCACTTGAGAGGGGTTAAACATTGGCAAGCACCAAAAAAGAATGAAGGGCTTCTGAAGCTGCATTTTAAACAGACTCAAGGGGAACTGGACTGGCACATTGAGTGGCATGACATTTAAAGCTTTGACAAAAGCTAAATGCAAATATTTCCCTGGGCCCATGCCGCTGTTAAGCATATAATCCCTTCTGGAAGATAAACAAGCTCCATCTCAAAATCTTTCCAGTATTTCCCCACCCCTCTCTGTGCCACTGAGTGTTTCAGAACCCACGTGCTCAAACAGCAGGATGGTTCTCCAAATTTCTGCAAGAAAGTTTTACCGGTGCAGTAGATACTCAGTTGCTCCCATGCCACCAAGGACCTTTATCACAAGCTTCTGCTTCCCTTCCGTTGATCCCCTTTGAGTTTGCAGATGGAATCCATACCTACGTAGCTTTCATTTCACTTGACTGGTCAGGATCTCCTTTATCTCTTTATGACAAGGCAGGGTCACTGTACATTCAGACCACCCTGTTAGCTCTTCTCAGCACCTGGTGCAATTTAAGTTACTTCTGCTTCAAGATAAGTGATGAGGACATTTCAACTCATCATAAGTTGTGAGATGACACTAATATTTTCATTAGATCTTTCAGAATCCTCTCCACTCAGGCTTCGTAAGGTTAGTTAGCTTTTACATTTTCCATTGCTACATTACTTTGGCAGTGCAGGTGAATATTTCCTTTATTTCCCCCCCGAGTTACAAGAACAAATCTTGCATACATTACGTGTGAATATGAGGACTAATTAATTAATTAAAACATCATTCCAAAGCCTCAATTGCATCAATTTGTGATAACAACATTTTTGCCAAATACGAAACAGAGGGGAAAAGGGCAGCTGTGGAAAGAGACTGGGTATTCACTCACATTTCAAGAAAGCTGCTACACATCCACACAACACCATCAACCATCTGAAAGTTAAAGTGGATTCTCAAATTCTACAATAGTAATTTTCAATATGTGATAAGCAAATAACTTCCAAGAGGTCTAACATACATAATTAAGAAAAATGGACCTACTGACAGCCTACTGAAAAATGATTCTACTGAAAAATAGTGGTCTGCAAACCGAAATAAAATTGAGAATCACTTCTTGCCTTATTTGGGTATCTTGCGGTAGTTTGAGGACAGCGCACAGTTCTGATAAGTGCTCTGCTTATGAGAAGTAAAACTACCATCTCAATGAAATTATTGAATATATTTAGCTCATGAATAGCTCTACTTTTGGAGGAAAGAGAGTAACTTTTACATCACAACAATCCAGAACAGCAGACCGAAACCTGTGATGTATGTGCATAGTAGCATTCTAGCTCACCTTCTCCTGCAACTCCTTCACCACACATCTAATCCTGGTTTCAAACGCTGCCAGGTAAAAGTCACAAGCAAGTGAAGACAGTAATGAAGGAGACTTTTTTTTTCATGTTATTAAAGAAACAAATCCCAGGATATATCCCTTGTATTATCTCCATGTTGTCTTCTCACTCTAAAGAAACAGAGCTGGAGAAGGTAGACTATAATATGGATAAGAATTACTTTAATACAGTTTTGAAGCTGTCAAGACAAAAACTAAACTGCTTTCTCTTTCTGATTACATTCTGAATTAATTTTTTATACATTTTAAAGTTCCATAAAGCAGTGACCTGCACCTTTAGAATTTAGAGTGGTCAAGGAAAAATAAGTGACATTTCACCCCACTCACGCTGAGTAGTTACCAAAGGAACTACTAAGAATGGAAAGCACGGCACTGGGCTACTTCAGTTGAATTCATTAATTCTTTAAGATTTTTAGTATCAAGTGAAAATTAAACATTAAAATTATCCCTTTCTCCTCTGACCACATTCATGCTTCAGGATACAAATAAAAACTTGGCTGTTCTCATGCGGATCTGAAGGAGGGCCTAACTGAGGCAATTCTAGTTCCCTTCCCCCTCCTCCCGTGGCTGCTGGGACAATCCACTACCTACGACCACTGTAATATACAATACACTGACATGATGTATAGCCTATAGAATCACTATGTCAGAATATTATCACTTTGTCAGCTTCCCACTAGTCCCTCTTGTCTCAAAATGCACAGTGTGGGAAGATACATGCAGATCCAAGTGCCTAACCACAACTGGAATTCCCGGTATGTTGTACTGCCCAATAAAATGAATTATAAAACATCAGGAATAAAGAGATAGTTGCTAAAGATATTAGCAAATAAATTCCTCAGTTTACAAAGACTAGTCATGGACAACATTAAGCCTCAATCCTTTCCAAGGGGCAAAGCAGAGCACATGCCATCTCACCAGAAAACCTGCATTACTGCAGAGTGGTGCCATAAAAACAGTGAAACTTCTGGTAACTTCAGGTAAGAAAAAGAAACATCTCTATAGTCCTGCTGAATCTCAAGTCAGAACAGGTCAAACAAAATTACCCAGTCACATAAATCTTAATTTTAGAAAAGAAGTCATAAATTATACAGGAGGATGAAGCCAGGAGGGGGCTGGTCTCTGCTCCCAAACAGCCTCAAGCTGCACCAGGGGAGGTTTAGATGGAGATGAGGATTAGTTCCTTCACCAAAGGATGCCCAGGCATTGGAACAGGCTGCCCAGAGCAGTGCTGGCTGGAGTCACCATCCCTGAAGTGTTCACACACTCTGTAGACAAGGCCCTCAGTGTCATGGGTAGCCTTGGCAGTGCTGGGGTAAGAGTTGGACTTGATGATCTAAGAGGTCTCTTCCAACCTAGTTGATTCTATGTATTATCTTGTATTATACCAGTGACCTTAACCAAGAAACCAAGTCACTCCAAAATAAAGTCAATACTAGGGCCAAAACAGTAATACATTGTGGACAAGGTGTTCCTAAAAATCACCTTATCCCAAAGCACAGCATGCTGTTCTCAAGCAACTTTGGTAACATTTGTCTCACTGTCTTCCAGATGCCCTCCAAGAGACCTTTCAGAATTAAAGGCTTTCTCAATAGTATCTTAGGAAAAGAGGAGTATAGTTATGAAAGGCCAGGATAGGTCCTGTGACTTACACATAAATGGGAAATAGTCTTCATAAGTTTTGTGACAAGCACTAAAACTAAAGATGACCTGATAAAGTGGGCATTTTTAATGAAATACCAGAGTCTGCTAAAAGAGCTTTTGGCAGGGCAGCTCCAAACTCAGTGCTGATTTATAAGCTGATAAATGTAGCCACGTCAGAAATTTTAACCTAGAATTAAGCATCCCAACCTGTGTTACACATTAAAATAGCACTTACTACACACAAAACCACATCCATAACCCAGAACTAATTTTTCAGCCTCCATATTACCACAGACTTACATTCGACTCCAGTTATTAGAAGAAAACAGCATCAATTTGAATTTAACTTTATGCCAACAGCACTGACTTATTCAGTTAGTTTAATTATACCTTTTTCTTTACTTTCTTTTTGGCAGTTCTAGAGTCCCCCAGAACTCCCAACATATGAGATGCAAGCCTGCCCCACCTCCTCTGCTCTTTTCACTTCTCTCGCAGCACCTTCCCCAGTCCTATTACAAACCCCCCCGTAACGGTGTGAGGAACCGGACTGAACGCCCCCAGGCACAGAGTTGTACTTCTGGCAATACAAAAAGGCAGCAACTGCATCCCAACTCCTGAAACACGCACATATTACCCTGCCAAACGAGACTTTTTTTTTAATCTCATGTCTTTCGGAGACAGCAATTATTTGCTTTCACGAAGCAATTTGACAGCTTCACTCCCAAGGCGAAGCGTCGGTCAGGGCGGCCTGGCAAACCAACCCTCTCCTGACGGCTTCTTTGCGCCCAGCCTAGTCTTTGCTTTTTATAGACATGGCTTCATGTCATGCTAGCTCGCTTCACCCCTCCGCCCCAAGAGTGTAACCGCAGCTAAGCAGCCGCTGTTAGACCCTCCACAACAGCAAGAAAATTCCCGAGCACTTTTACCAGCTCAACACCCGATTCCCTCTGCACTCCACTGCACTACAAACCCCACCGACTTACAGAACAACTCGGCTCGCTCGCACCCCGGACCCGCACTGCACCGCACCGAGCGCCGGCAGAGGAAGAAGCGCACGGAAGCGCAGGTGAGAGCCCGGCTCCGGGACCTGCCACAAGTTCCCGTCACTGCGAAGTCGTCCTGTATTCTTCCGCGCCCGCGTAGGGTGAGCCCGAGGCAGACGCGCCGTAAAGCGGCAGGGCAGCACTGCGCGTTGCCCCGTCAGCAGTCACCGCTCTGCTCTGCTCCGCTCCGCTCCGCTCCGCTCCCCTCCCCTTCCCGCGCCGCGCCGCGCCGCGCCGGGCCGCAGCGGCAGCACCAGCACCTCCCTCCTTCTATCCTCCGCTCCCTCTCGTTGCGGGGCGCAGGCTCCGCGCCCGCTGGTGCCCCGCACCGCCCCCCCCCCAGCATCACGCTGCCGCCCCTCCCCACCAGCCAGCGGCTACATCCGCAATGCAGCTGCGGCCGCGGCTCCTCTTACTCCTCCTCCCGGCCCGAGCGGGCACCTGCCCCCCGCCCCGATCCGAACTTACCACGGACGGACGGACGGACGGAGAGACGGAGGGTGGAGAGGCACTGCGCCTAGGCGCACGGAAAGAGTGTGGTCAGGGAACTCCTAGCGCTGGCCTCAGGGGTGTGAAACAAGGAAAAGGGGGGGGGGGGGGGGGGTGTGCAGTGTAAGTGAAAGAGAAAGAAGGAAAAGAAAAAGGAGCTGAAAAAAAATAATTAAAAAGGACAAAAAGGGCGTTATTCCCAAAAGGACTTTCGCGGGCTGCTTCTCTCCCCAAACCTATTACTGCGGCGGACCCCTGGGACCCGGCGAGATTAATTGTGCTCCGTTACGAAGAAAATGATAGATGCCGTTAATCAGGGAAGTTGTAAGTCATCCGCATTCGTAGATGGAATTCGGAGATTAGCTGGGACAGATGGCAGGCAAACAGAGCACTCTCCAGGTCTGGCGTAAATCACTCAACTTCTGGAATTATTAAAGAACCAGTGACAGAATCTCATACATTTGCTTAAAGAGAAGTGTTTCTTAGGAAGATGAATATTCACTCTGTATTACGAAAGAGCGTTTCCAATCACTGGTACAGTTCTCAATGATGAAAGTACAGGGTTTTCCTTCCTGGATATCAGAAACTTCAAACATGAAAAAGAAGCAAGATTTTTCACAGATACCTTTCAGCCAGGCAAACTACACAAGTACGCAAATCACTGCTTTAATGCCCTTTCTGAAATACACATGCAAAGTTGCAAGTTAATAGGTGTGTCATGATATCTCTGGTACATTTATCTTTACTTGCAGCAAATACTGCAGCAAAGTACTTATTTTTCAGTCTTGTTTTCATGTGCATTGAGGGAAGCAGTGAATCAGCACCACTTTTAGTCACTGGTTGTAAAAGAACATTAGCCATTCTGCAGGATCTAAATGTTCCAAGTGGAGAGTAGACCTCTTTTCATTAGTCTTCGCTAAGTTTTCTTCACACAGCAAAAATAAGTTATGATATGGGCAACTTGAGTCAATCTTTCATGGTATCACATTGATTAATATGTCAAGTGCTTATATAAATATAAGCTTTGCACCAAGATCTATGACTCAGTAATTGTGAGCTTGTTTGCATATCTGCAATAATGTGATCAATCTAGAGTGACATTCGTAGTTTTGCAGAAACCTGCTCTATAAATTCAGTAATAGCACCTATTCTAGCACATGAAAGTGACCACAGTTCAAAACAGTTTACAATAGTTATTAAAAAAACAGTCAAATGTTAACCTCATATGTGTAAACTGCTTACTATGCTAACCATTTTAATTTTAATAATTAAAAACTTATTTAGAAAAATTCATGTTATTTTTATTAGTTTTAAGAAAAGCAATGTACAAAATATCAAAAGTGCTGCTGTTTTGTTCCTGTTTAAATTACTGTCAGCTTTTGGATTTGCTGAGGACTGTACCTTTAGCCATCTTCAAACTCCTTCAGTATCTGATGCAGAAACAGTCTTGCACACGAGTATCATCTTTTCTAACTTTGGTGGAAAATCAGGCTTAAATTATTTATTTTTAAAATCAAAAGGTCAAAATAACACTTCAAGTGGAGAACCAGGCCATTGTTATGAATTAGAAATATCGTGATATACAATCAGAATACTTTAGCTTGGGGAAGACCTTTAGAGCTGATCTATTTCAGCCCCCTGCTCAAGGCTATGCAACTTCAAAGTCAGATCAGCTTCCTCAGCATCTTGTCCAGCCAAGTGTCAAAAATCCCCAGAATGAAGATTCCAACTTTTCTGGGGAAACTGTTCCATTCTGACTACTGCTTATTGTAGAGAATGCTTTGGGTTTTCCTAATAAGAATTTCCCTTGCTGCAGCTGTGTCTGTTGCCACTCTCTGGTTCTGCCTTCCCTGTGAGCACTTCCTCAGTAGTTGAAGATGGCAGTAAGATCTTTTACCTCAGCCTTCTTTTCTTCAGATCTCTCAGAAATATCACTCTTAACAAATTCAGTACTCTTCCCTATCCCTTTTTAATAATTCTCACTGAATTTGATATTATAAAGTATTATAAAGTAAAACTTATTCTCCATTTCTCCATTACACAAATTCTGTGCTCTTTCTCTCTACATACTGAGATATATATAGGATGTATATATCCTATTAAAAATACATATATACCTTATAAGGCATATAGTCTTATGCAGTCATGTTTTAAGGAATGCCCATTTCACACCAGGAACAAGCAGGCATATACCAGATATACCATATCTGAAATATAATATTTGGCTATAATGAAAAAATCACCACCACATTCTAAACAAATCTAGCAACCTTGCAAGGTGTGTTTGGAATTTGTTTTGTGTGGGCTTATTCAGGCCCTTTAGAGCAAATCAAGTATGAGAATTGAAAAGAACTTGGCTTCAGTGCTCTGGGAGTGTTTAAGAAACAGGAAAAAAAAATTCTCCTTAAATCTGTTAAGAACTTGTGAAATCTTTCAGAGGCTTTGTAATGATTCAAAAGATACAAGGGAAAAAAATCTCCCCTCAGGGACTTGACAAGAGAAAATACATGTTCATAGTGAAGGAGCTAAACAATTCAACAAATTGGAGTGGGATAAGAGAAGCTTTTGCCTCAGTTCAGCAAAGCTGTGATAAATTGACTGACTTGTCACTATTTTACATATTCTATGCCTTATGTGATATTAATTAGTTATTCAGTGGGCAGAAATCTACCCAAGAAAGCACTAGCACAGCAGACCCTACAGTCTATGTAGAAAGCCTTAATTTTCCAGCACTGTGTAACCATGGACAGCACACACAACTATACCACTGATTACAGTGAAACTTTTAAGGCAGAAATGATGAAGTGCAAATATTGCCCTCACCTATGATGCAACACAGAGCTTACCTGCTGTTTTCCAAACCACCGTCTTCTAGGTTTCCCTTAAAATAAGAAAGAAGTTCTAATTATTTTTCCTTCCTTATTTGAAATGTTATTCCCAAAACAAAGTAAAAGAAAACTACTAACTTTTTAATTCAAGAACTATTCCCTACAAGAACAAGCAATAGAGTAGTTTGAAGCCATTGCCTTGATACTTTGGCCACACATTCTAGAACAGAAGAAACACAAAAGAATACCTAATTTTCCATCTATTTAGGGATAACTCTGGTTTTGCCACAGAAACAAAACTCTCTTGTGTCACATCTGAGATATCCAGATTATAATACCTTCCACTTGTTAGTTTTCCCAACAGATTTACATCCTTGAAAAGGCTATTGCTGAAGAATTTTCCTAGAACATCAGTTGAATTGTTAGCAGTGCATTTGATCTACTAGAGATAGATTATAAAAAATATGCTTGAATGGAAGCATTTGTACGTTCCCGTTCAAATCCATTTTTCTGTGTATCCCCTAAAAACTGAACACTTGAAAGTACTGGAATATAAATTGCTCATTGAGAAAAGTTCTACCATACCATAAAGGATTACTTTTTGTAGAGATACCATGATATTTTATCTCTACCACTAACTCCAGCAATACTATGAAGTTCAAAGCAATAAATATTTCCAGTGGTCAAGACTCAGAAATCTGGAAAGCTTTGTAGGAACAGGAGGAAATACTGGATTGTACCTGGAGGGAAAGGGGCAAAGAAGAACCTGAAATCATGTTGCCCAAGAAAGGGGTGGACGCAAGGGCGGAACAGTGATGGGGTGTGCAAAGTAGCTGCCAGAAGATGATAATTATATGCATGTAACTAAAGCAAGAAAGTGTTTTCAGGGCAGAACTAGCTAACTTTTTATTTTTTTTTTATGCACATGGGGATTCAGCTTCTCAGGTAAATTTATTTTGCCTCAGGCCTGCATGCTCTGCAGTTAAAAGCTCTGCGCAACAAGCAGTGAAAATTTTATTCAGATCAATGAGGTTAATAGGACCATTCTAACACTTTATGCTTTAAGAAACTGAAAGAGGAAATAAAGTTATGAGCATCCACTTCAATTCATACCTGTGTTCCTCTGTGCTTGCCATACCAATAAGCACATGTGGTCTCTTGAAGGAAATCTTAGTATTATAGAATCATTGAATGGTTTGGATGGAAAGGACCTTAAGATCATCAAGTTCCATCCCCCCTGCCATGGGCAGGGACACCTCACACTAAACCATGTCACCCAAGGCTCTGTTCAACCTGGCCTTGAACACTGCCAGGGATGGAGCATTCACAGCTTCCCTGGGCAACCCATTCCAGTGCCTCACCATCCTTACAGTAAAGAACTTCTTCCTTATATCTAAACCTGAAATTCCCCTGTTTAAATTTGAACCCCTTACCCCTTGTCCTATCACTACAGTCCCTAATGAAGAGTCCACTTTCACTCATAATATTTTGGATACTTTCCTATGAACAGGACAGGACAACATACAGCTGTTGCAGCAGGCCTGTAGGAGTCTCAATTGTCAGTCATGAGGTAGGACAGGTCAAAGTCTACCCTATCTTTTAGGGGTAGGGTACATGGAGCATTGAAATCGCAATGCAGAAGACTGCATTGTTGCAGTATAGCATATTGTCCATTCATTCCTCTCTCTGAGTCTCCAAGTTGCAGCTAATCTAGGCATAACTAAGGAGAGCCACTGAATCTTTTTTTTTTCATGTACAGTATTTTATTAGCAACTACTTTCAAAACATGAGAGCTCTTGTATGTATACATATTTTTAGGCAATGTACATAGTTCTTTATGAAATGTGAATTACTGTCAGATTTGTTAAACTATTACAGAAATGTTATTACTTTCATGAAAACTTGATGTATTTTTACAAAGGGATATATATCCCTGATCATCTATAAAAAATACTTTGTTTCATCCAAAGCAAATGTCAATATTTTAACCCATCTCTCTCCTGCTTTTAGCACCAGGTACACACTTCAGCACAACTGTGAGAGGAACATTCCAATCTTGGATTCACACCCCTGGAACACCACCTGCACTGGACTCTGCTTTATCTGTCACAAATACCTACCTGGAAAGTCAGAACTCTGTCACTGCTCATCCTATATATACCAAACAAAAGCATGTCAGTTTGAGCATTATTAAAGCTGACTTATGAAAACAAGAACCTTTACTGGACACCCTTATTACACTTGTAATGCCTATATGGAACCCCAGTTGGATATTAGCTTTATTAATAATAATGAACCTTCTTAACATTAGTTAACTAGAGTATTTTCCTGCCAGTAATGATGTTTACACTAGAATTAAACTGACAAAAGATAATTTAGTGAAACATTCTTTTTTTTCTTTTTTTTCCCCCAGTATAGTTTGGAGACAAGAGAAACTCCAGGGACCTGGCAATTCCAAACATAAAAGTCAGTTTCTGTTAAAGAAAGCAGAATATACAAAGAAGGAAGCATCTTTCATGAAAAGCTGGCCCACTGTGGACTAATTGCTCATTACTCTCATCATCCCTTCGGAAACATGTAGATAATCCTACTTCAAGACATACAGTGGCCTTGGGAGTAGAAGCAGCATGATGAGAAAAGCTCTCCCGGGCTTTCAATTGTTTCAATTTTTAGCCATAAAGTTGTACTGAGTTTTTTGAAGTGGAACAAATGCATGGTATCTATGCAGACACTATACAAGTAGCATATGTTTTACACAATAGATTTATAGGATCTGATTAAACATAAAGGTTTATGGGGTCTTTTCATTCACAGAAACAGGTACCAGGTCATCCTGTGACTAGCACACACAAACTGACCTTGATCACTAGAAGTGGTCTTTTTTTAATGCATTACAATCTAAACAACATAATTTTCAATTTTAAAGTTCGTATGTCCTTTTCTGTGTTGGATTGCTCAGGTATGGCAAAACACAGGCTGCATCTCGCTGTGATTTTGGCTCAGATAAATGGAAACATCACTGTTCCAAGGGACAGGATCAAGAGATGCTGCACCTGTCAAAGATAGGAATTATTTCTTAGAGTGAGTTTTCTTTTTGCTCTTTATCATCAATTTTACTGTGTTGGGGTTTTTTTGTTTGTTTGGGGTTTTTTTTTTACAAAAGATGGCAATTTTCTACTTGTCTGGAACATTGCCTAGCATCCACAAATACTAATTTCATAATATTTCAATACAGCATTATTCTAATACAACATGAAAAGACATCATGTTGCCTAAGCTGTCTTGACCAGTGATACAGCATGAACTCCATACGGTACAGAATGGTCTACATAGGGTTATTTTGGACACATTTGGATATAAAATATTTAGCACATTTTTAGAGTTTGTAGAATAGAAAACTATTTTGTTGTGGAAGTCTTCAAAGACACTCTACTATCACACAGAGCACTGTCGTTCTTTAAACTGGTATCACATAAGCTTTACCAGAAGATAAATCATAATAAAAACTGCACAGCAGGAATAGCTGCAGAACTATGTATCTTCTAAAACCCCTTAGGAGGAAATAACTACATGTTTATTCATACGACTGGGTCTTCAGACACCTTAGGGATTTTCCTTTCCTTGCTATTGAAACATCTGATGGGGTTTTATTTTTAATATTTTATTCAGCTCAGAGTTTAAAGTTTTTGTTTGTTTGTTTTTAAATGAAGCAATAAAGTCTCAGCATCTAATGAAAGGGTAGGTGTAGCTAAGAGGAAACATGGGAGTAACTGGCTCTCTTACACAAAATCCTGGCTGCAAGGGCTAGAGTTGAAATCAGTAGCATTATCTGAACTTTAGGAAAACGGTCAAAAAGAGAATTTATAAAACCAAATAAAGAGCAAACAGCCCAATTCTTATCCTCGAGGTTGAAAGCAAAGTTACCTGTAGCTTCAATGAGGATATTATTTCTTTTATGCCATGTCTGATGCATATTTACATATTTAAAAGCCAGAGAAACTCATATGCCACAAACATGTTTATAAAGGAACTAATAATATAAATTTTATTTTTAATCTAACCTCTGCATTGAGAAACCAAATTATTTTTCAGCATAAGTTTCTAGAACTTAAAAACAAGTGGGGGAAGTTGGGGGGAGGAGTTGTAGTTTTGGATTTTTCTAGACAATTTAAAAATCAAAGGAAAACAAAACCAAAAGCAGAGTTGAGGAATAAAGAGTTGGGTATTCAGCCGCTTTTTAAGGCTAAAAAGGCTGAATCCTTTCAACTCAAAAGGCTGCAAAGCCCCGAGGTTGTAGGTGGCCTGAGCCAAGCTTTGTTTTCTCCATGGCTTCTAAGTGCCCACAAGAACAGTCACCGCTCTCCCAGATAAAGAAAAAGAGACTTGTTACATTGAATCCAAGTAGAACCTTCTTTCCGTAGCTGAGAGCTGCTGGGATTTGGGATTTCAGTTACAGCCTTTTATTTTTCTTGCACTGGACACAGAGTACCTGCTGACAAGATTGACTCCCATGATTGACGAGCATTGTCTACAGACTCTGAGGTACACAGAGAATTATTTTTTTTAATATAAAGTGAAGGAAATACTGGAAGTTCTATACCCAAATAAAATACATTGTCCTGTGTTTAGCAGTAGCAGTAAATGTTTCTCCTTCTTAGTAGCTGGTGCAGCGTTCTGTTTTGACTTTCAGCCTGGGAACAGTGTTGATAACACCAATGTTTTCAGTTGTTGCTAAATACTGTTTACCCTGACCAAGGACTTTGTGAGTCTCATGCTCTGCCAGGGAGGAGGGGAAGCCGGGAGGAAGCAGAGACAGGACACCTGACCCAAGCTAGCCAAAGAGGTATTCCATACCACAGCACGTCATGCCCGGAGGGGGATAACTGGGAGTTACCCGGAAGGACACTAGGCTTCTGCGTCGCACTCGTTTTTTGGTGGGTGCTATCATATTCTCTTCCCTTGTTATTTTCTCTTATCATTGTTGTCGTTGGTGGTAGCAGTGGTGATTTGTGTTGTACCCTGGTTGCTGGACTGTTCTTATCTCAACCCGTGGGAGTTGCATTCTTTCGATTCTCCTCCCCATCCCTCCAGGAGCAGGGAAGGGGAGAGCCTCCAGTGGGGGGATGTGGGCCTCGACTGCTTCCAGCCCGGCACCACTCACTGGGAGTGAGTGAAGGAGCTGTCTGGCTGGGTTTAAACCACGACATACATTAAAACTTTTATTCAACTTTGATGTGGTGAATAAAGGTACTAGAGTTATGCCTTAAAAGTTACCAACATGCTATTGGCTAGAAAGTAAGAACAACTTTCAACTTCATATGTTGCTTTTTATTATTGCTTCCTCTCTTGTAATTGCCTCAGAGCATAGAAAGCTGTTTTATGAGCATGGACAAAACTGACATCATCCCTACAAAGCAGACAAAATCGTCATGCAAGAGGCAGAAAGAAATGCTAAATGAGAGATATCTGGAATTGTATCGTCTATTCCACAAAGTACAGTTCATTATTTTTTAGGTTTGAATTTATTTTAAAAAGCCTTCAGGGCTAGCAGCTTGTCACTCTAGAGTGATTGTCCCAGCACAATATGGAGAGAAGGTAAAAGAATGGTTATGGAATCAAGCTTAAGTCCTGTTTTCAAAAAGCACCTGTGATGGCTACCTGAAAACCCTTTGAAAAAACATACTTATACCTTTCTGAAAATCAGAAAATGTTTGTGTTCTGTCTAGGCAATGGTTTGAATTTCCAAAGAACTATCGGACCTAATCAGAAGCTGTTGTTCCTACACCCTTCCCTTTTCTACAGCTGTACAGTGAAGAGTATCCTTCACAAAGCCCCTAGTGGCACTAATGATGCTATCGCTCCTTTTTGCTGAGCTGTCATTTCTCCTAATTATCATTTATATTATGTTCTGCTACCTTCTAATATTAATATTGCCACATATATACTTTGTTAGGTAACACTATACAGTGCTTATTCATGAGAGAATTTCAGCCCCATTCAACTTCCCTGAAGCTTTGAAATGTTGACGAATGTTTTTAAGATGGTCCCTGCTTAATGTTCATTACTAGGGGAAGAGTTAGCTGTCCATAAAACCTTTGATTTGATACATGCAAATGTTCATTGTTTGCACAAAATGGATAATTGATTACCTAATTAGTGAATATCTGCTAGCACACACAATTAGCCAATTTGCAGGAACAGATGCTGGCTTATGAATATGGTGAAACTATTTGTAGTGGCATGCAAGTTCCTTTCACAGGTGACTCCCTTTGACCTCTTAAGTTTCAAGTTCCTGTCCTTTTCCAGAGAAGATGTGGGGCGGGAAAGGAATGACAGTATGTCACATATCCCCTTTAGGATTTTATACTTGAAGATAACAGAAATAGAGTAAGGGGTCTTAAAAAAAATCTCCAGAAATTCCCTTACCCTTAGATTAGACCCAAACCCTGGGTCCATTAGGGTCACAGTGTGACTGGACCAAGTGCAGTTGCTCACTTTTTCTCCTCCACATCACTCTTAGTTAAATGGAAGGGCAGTTGATTTAGCTACTAAGTGCCAAGATCTACTCAAACTAATTCCAGGTTCTATCATACTATTTCAGTAAATCCTACAGTATTTTATAGCTGCTCATTCAACCCAATAGGTCACCCTGTTACCATAGGTATAATGTAAGTGTTTCTTCCTCTGGAAGTGGGCTTAATTTGCTTTGTTTCAACCAGTTTATGTTTTACCAAGGAAGTTTGCTGACTATGCTTCCACAGCTTAATTTGATCAATCTCATTATTTGCCTTCAAAAGAGTTATCTTGGTTATTTCAGAGAAGGAGATCCCTCTCCTTACTCAGGTATTAGAGTATCTTTACACAACAGATAGAAAGCTAAGGCAAAGAATGGAAGTTCTCCAAAACATGAAAGCTAAGCCATCTGTCTGGGAAGTGTTATCTATCTCACAGACAAGGATCTGGCAATGCATAATTCTGGCACTTCAAACACAAGAGCCTGGTCCTATAGCTTTCTAGTGCTCTTTACATTGCAGTCAGACTAACAGTTTACTGAAACACAGAGAAAGGTGCCAGTTCAGGTCACCAGAAGAAATGCTGCACAGAAGGACTTACCCAGCAGGGTCACTGCTGTGAGGCAACCACTGATGTAGGCATCAGCAAAATCTTACTCTTTAGAAAAGAGAAAGATACAAACTGGTGGTTTACCTTTGTAACAGTGAGGTGGAACTGTAATTAGAAAACATCCTAATCCTTGAAGAACTTCTGTGAGATGACAGAGCTTTCAAAAATCTTCCCAATTCAACTCATCTTAAGCCTTTGCAACAACCGGCTTCCTTACCTCATTGCAATGGATTTATTACCTATCCCTGCCAGAAGTGGGAAACATCTGCTGTATTTTGTAATTTCAAAAATATAATAAACACAGTATGCACATCTTTGGAATAATTTGTTGTTGTTTAAAGTAGATTTTGTTTGTGAAGAGAGGTAGGGGACAGATGCTCTGTTAATTAGTATGAAACCGAAGTAGAGCTTCCCATAACTTTAGGCAGTACTGACTCACTCATTAATACAAGCCTGATCAATTCTAATTCTGTTTTCTACAGAGTTGAATTTTCTGATTACATTTGACTTGCTTGAAGACAACTAAGAAAAATAAGTCAGGTTATAACATTACATTGAGGAACCTTTTGAGTTTATAAAATTAATCTCTTTTTTTGCAAAGCTTAATTCTACCTTTGCTTTCTGATTTACTGAACTAAAAGTTACTTAAAGCAGTTTCCCAAATAGCTATCCTTCTGCTGATGCAGAGGGTTGACCAATGTACAGGGGGGTTAGAGGAATTTGCTTGCATTAGAGGAATTTACTTGTGTTAGAGGAATTTACTTGCCTAGACAAGGTATTGTCTGTTATAAGTGCCTACTAAGCAGAACAAAGACACCAAGTCCTATTGATAAGCAAAAGCAGGCACCTGGTCGTATTGATAAGCAGACACCTGATTATAATGATAAGTAGCTATTGATAAGGAAAAGCAGGCGCTGGATACGGGAAGAAGCAGATGGTTTATGGCTGGGGCACCAACCAAACCCTAAGGCCATATGTGTAAAGACTAAAAGGTGACAAGTTCAAGAAGAGGAAGACTCATTTACTTCATCTTGAAGACCCCTACCCACAGGAGGAAGACTCATTTACTTCATCTTGAGACCCCTGCCCATGACCAGAGGGGGCACTGCGCAGGCGCAGAGGACTTTCTAGGTCATTATAATACGAAGGGGATAGAATATGAATATGTATAGGCGTATTGTGCAACCTTGTAACTTTAGAGGATAAATGTAGAGGGAAACAACACTGAGGCACACATGACTTTTGGAGGACCAATCCCCCGTGCATCTTCAGCTGAATAAAGCATACCTACTTTACAACTTTAACGAAGTTGTGGAGTCTATTCCATTATCACTGCAATGCTGCTCAATAGCCCAGCTTGTAAAATAGAGATATTTGAAGACATATTTTGATTTAGTGCTATATGGTGTGCTTGCTTAAAAGAAAAAAAAAAAAAAGACATCTACAAACAAAGCACTGTGTTGCAATAATAATTAAAAAAAAAAAAAGATAGGGAAAAAAGAGCTGGAGATACGGAACATGATAACATGTTCCAGTTCACACTTAAAACAAAAACAGGTAAAGAACACAGGCAGAGATGGTGCCTTGCAGTAACAGAGTGACTTGGTGAATATTAGCCTCTCAGAATGGGGTAAAGCAGCAACACAGCTGCTTGCACTGGACAAAGCCATCAAGACTGTTCAGCCAGTTAGGGGAGAAGAAGAGCCCTTCACCCACCAGTCAGCAAGAGCTCTCAAAAAGTACTGTCAGCAGCCAGTAGAACACTGAAGAAAACCTGTAAATTAGTCAGCAAATGGAGCTATCTCAGGAGGGATGAAATGGGGGTCTTCTAATGTTACGAAGTCAACTGCCCTCCCACTGTGAAGCAGTGACATACCTGTTTTGTGCTCAGGCACAGCGAGACCCTTCCCTCTCTATGGACCAAGCAGGTAGCCTGCATTAGAAGCCTGCATTCATAAGGAGAGATGTGGTCTGAAATGGCCTTTTTCCACTTTTATTCTCATCTAGACAATTTATTGGTGACAGCATTAACTTACTGTAATTCATTACTCAGATTTTAGGGTGTTCATTATAATCTGAAGTTTTGACCTTAATGACATTTTGTATTTTGGAAACAATACTCTTTCTTAAAACACAAGACTGTCACAAAAATCTTGAAAACTGCAGACATTAATCTTCAGTTTCAATTAGCTTCCAAGCATAAAAGGCTGTTTTGTCTCTTAAGAAACAGGATTGTACTACACTTGAGAAACAGCCTTTAGTGGATCTAAAGAGCTGCAAGTCAGTTATTTTCACTAGAAAGTCACCCTTTAACCACAAGCAAATGTGTTCTTTATAAAGACAACCACTGCATCTGGTAAGAACCAATAACGCAATTGCTAGCTTCAGCATATCAAAGATGTTGCTATTTATGCAATCCATGCACATACACCTGTTAGCAAAAACCTTTCCATAGCTTAGCAAACAGTTTCAGTCATTTTATCATCTGTTTTCATTGTCAGTCTTGATCACTTAATTTTTGCACAGAATTTTAGCAGTGTGCTTTTAAGTCCTGGGAGCAAAATGGTCACCACATTACTGGCAGTGTGCCGGAGCACTGCTAACATTCATGTGGCTTTCTACACTTTACCTCCAGCTGATATCCAGCTCAACCATTTTACAGCTGCATAAGGCCATAGTTTACTTGGCAAAGAGCAAGTAGAAAATTGTTGCGGGTGCAAAACTTCAGGGAGCTCCCTAATTAACGAGAAAAAAAACCCAAGCAATTTTTTTGATACAGCATTTCAATGATCAGGCTAATAAACAGGAAAATAAGCTAATTCACCAGGCTTGAGAATGTAGCTGAGTGCCCCTGAAGTTTTTAGTAATTTCCTCTGACTGCCCATAGCTGTTATTTCCATGTTGTAATTCTGACCATTTCATCCCACTCTGTTGCTTTAACTAGAGAGAAGACTCTCTGTGGATACGTGAATGAGTTTCTATACAGATTACCTGGTTAAAAAAGGGGAAAAAAGATCCCAAAGAAATGCCACTGAAAGCCTCTTTTCAAAAACCAGTCCAAAACTCCTGTCTTGAAACACTGAAAGCTATACTGCAGTTATGCTGCAAAGGATGGTGCCTGACTCAAGGTGTGACATTGCTGGGAGATGGCTAATACATGGCTAAAGTTATGTTTCGAAGTGCTCATATGAACTACAGGAAAGAATTCATATTCACTTTTTCTGCAGGAAAATACCCGTTTCCTGACTGCTCCTTTCCTGTTTCCCACAACATAGGGAGAATATGCCCTAATCTGCACTCTTATGGGTGTTACATCATGCAATGTATTACATAGAAGACAGACTATTTAGAGGCTTTAATGCCTGGAAGTCAAGAAAAGCCAGGATTTTATGGTGTTCTTGGAATCCTGACCCTGCTGTGAAGCTACATACAAATAATTTATGATCATGCCCTCCTCAGTCCCTCTACCCCCAGACTCCTCCTTTTCAAGTTAAGTTTGTGTCGAGAAGATCTGTAGGCATGTGCTACCTCCACTGGGATCCCCGCAATGGCTAGTGCAGGTTCACTTGAGACAGTATTGGCAAACTGGAAAAAACAAACATGGTTCTCTCCTTTTGATTCCTGTAAACCTTTGCCTATGCTAGGTCACCTTTCCTTCCAGTATCAGCTGTGGACTTCTAGACCTCCAAGAGTAACAGAACAGCGAAATTAAAATATAATTTAAATAAACCATGGTAACACTGTGACTAAAGGATTTAATTGCATTACAGAGGCTCAGATAGCATGAAATGAAAGTAGAAATACATCAAGATTTACTGTTTCATGAAGAAAAATCATAAAAGTGTGTAATGGTACACAAGGTAATATTTATCTGGGAATAGATGACAGAGAACTTTATGAGACAGAGCTACAAGGCATGAAAGATATAAAGTGCAATAAAAAAAGGATAAACTCAGCAGGGCTGATAAAAGAAGAAATATACAAATATTAACCCACAAATAACTGACACACCTATTCTTTGTTCTTTCAAAAGTAAAGGATTTTATCTTCAAATTTTAAACCTCTATGATGATGAAAAAATGAAACAGCCTGATATTAAAATTAAATATCATTTCCTGTATCCAAAGATGAAAATACTATCTGCACAATCTACTTCATCTTTCAGTTCATCTTTTCAGAACATATTAGTGGTTTTAATAAAGCTCCAAAGAAAACACATTACAATAGATTTTATTTTGCATTTCTTTAAAGAAACTCATCTACTGATAACTTTCAAGACCCTCTCCTCATTTAAATCTCCAGCTTAAACATATGCATAATGACCTAATAATATCAAAAGAAAGCTCCATCTCCACCTGTGGGCTATTGAATCTAACTGCATCTCCACTCCAAACCTCTGAACTTTCTGCCAATGTTCTGAAAGATGGGCTGCTGATAAATACAATAAGTTATAGTACAGAGAACTGTGGTCAAGATAAAATAGGTCAAATCATATTAACAGTTATGCTTACCAATGGGGTGGTTTCTCAAGGTTGATTGACTAGAACGATGCTATTCAAATGTATAAAGTATGTTTAAATCATTTGCAGTATTGTGATTTGAAGTCAGTCTGCATACTATTTTGCAAAATATTAAAAGTCCCTTTGATTTATTTTTAATAGCCTTTTTTTAAATCCTCAAGACAGAATGTTTCCTCCTAGTTACCACATGCCTTCAATATCTGTAAAAGATACATAATTCAATGTGTCCAGACATTCAGTAACTATTTTTTCTTCTTGTTTTTCCTTTTTGCTCAGATGTGCATTGTCTATCCAAGACTAGTTTTAATTTTCTTGAATGAGCTTTGTAAACTGAAGACTTGATTTCAACTACCACTTTTAAAGGAATTTTATTGAAAGGTAGGTCATTACATACCATACATGACTAGACAAGAAGGTAGCACTTGTTTATTCTCTAATGAGTCAGGGTCATTAGTTAGACTGCTGTTTACTGTGCAGGCAAGGAAAAAAAAAGATAATTGAGTCACACAGAAATAAACTTCAATCTTTTCGAGTCTCCAGGAACAAGAAGTAATGACATCTCATTAAATCAACAACTCATGCCTGCACTTACCTATATTAAATTATATATTCATTCACAATACCTATTCTGCTACAGCATCACCTTAAGATCTCCATATTCATATTAAGCTGGATAATTTTATGGTTGTAACATTTGTATCTCTTAAGAGATGGGATAATCAAACCTCATGCTGCAGGCTGTAAAGGAATTGCCATGGGGATTCCCTCCCACTGCTTCAGTTGGTATCACACAGTGAGGTAGGTGCATCCTTCTGTTTCTGCACCATCTGCCATTAGCCACAGCAGGTGGCAAGATACATCATTTACTAGGCATTTAAGCACTTGAATTGCAGCATAATGTCACATTAGGACATGCTTTTGGAATGACACCTGGAAACTGAGGGCTGGCAGAAAGAGAGAGACAGAGAGGGAGAAAGGAAAGAAAAAAGAGATAAAAAAGAATAAAGAAAAAAAAGGGGGGGGGGGGGGGAAGGAAGGGAAAAATGGCACAGGGTTTGCTCCAAAACTCCCTGCCTCAGAAGGATTTAGACGAACGGTGAGCAGGTGGTTGGAAAGAATAAATCCAATCCTAATGCTCTCTGAATTGTGAACATTCCACAGTCATGTAACCTTGTGACCACTTTCATAACACTCCTGACCACAATAACACAGTACTTTCTAATTCATCCATTTTAGCCTTGTGTGGTACAGCTTCTCACTGCCATCGGGAAGTACAGCATTGCTTACAATATATTCACATTTGAATTGCACTAAAACCACTTTCAAGACACTTTTTTCATGCTTGTATTAATCATCATGCTGCATTGAGTTAAACCAGCATTATTTTTCAATTTCTTCTCTTAATCTGGTCATTTGGATTCCAGCAGGCCTAGTCAGACCCTGTACCTCCTTTGTGGCAATTGTGACTCCAGAAAAATGCACCAGCAGAGAGACAAGGGCCTGCTCCCAAAGAAGCACTAGGTTGATTAGAACAGGAATGAGTGCCTTCCAGAACTACATTCTTTGAATTCATTGAACAAAGAAGCTTGAAGCCCAGAAGATATCTAGCTCTTTTAACATAGGATTTCTCTTGAACAAAAGGCATCTGGAGAGGCAAAAAAGCCCAAATTGCCTTATTCTTAACAATCTACAAGATGGATAATATCCCATTAAGCTCAATGAAGGTCTTGCTTAGTTAGCAAGATTACGCTGCTCACCCATAGAATCATAGAATAGTTAGGGTTGGAAAGGACCTTAAGATCATCAAGTTCCAGCCCCCCTGCCATGGAAAGGGACACCGCGCTCTAAACCATATCACCCAAGGCCTCGTCCAACCTGGCCTTGAACACTGCCAGGGATGGAGCATTCACAGCTTCCCTGGGCAACCCATTCCAGTGCCTCACCACCTTTACAGTAAAGAACTTCTTCCTTATATCCAATCTAAATTTCCCCTGTTTAAGTTTGAACCCATTACCTCTTGTCCTATCACTACAGTCCCTAATGAAGAGTCACTCTTCAGCATCCCTATAAGCCCCCTTCAGATACTGGAAGGCTGCTATGAGGTCTCCACACAGCCTTCTCTTCGCCAGGCTGAACAGCCCCAACAGCCTAAAATCATAGTTTTGATTTACTGTATCAGAAAGTAACTTGACATTACTCAGATAATTTGCATCACTTGAATTAGTTTGCCAAGACCAATAATCAAAATTCCTTTTTTGTTTTAGGGCAGTTGGTGACCTGTGCTTTTGTAAAGGCTGGCATAAAACACAACACCTGTGAATATAAGCCCATTATTTGCCTCACTTCAAACCTGATGCCTCAAAACTAGCCTAACAGTTTTGAAATGGATGTGACTGATGAGTTGGAATTGTTAAGACACACAGCAATGACTGAAAGCATTCGAACTTTTATTATGATAGAAACTGCACTTTTAACCTTGGCAGTGCTGCTGACTTACAATATTAAGAAAAACCTTAAATTTTCTAGGGGAAAGCCATACAATTTGCTGCACACTGAACTCAGTAATTCAATCTCATTAGACTCATTAATTCAGTTATTATTATGATGAAGTAATGCACTAAAATGACTGGTCCTACATAATTACCCTTTCCAAATCATTCTCCTGAAAAACAGGTTCTTACTTAGCAGCTAGATCCAAACAGCAGCCTCCTCCCACTTGATCAAACCTGCACAAGTGTCCTGCATAAGTACAGGACTGGTATAAACTATACACTCTTGTCTGCAGGAGCAGCTCATTCACCGAGTTGCCTTTAGCAAAATCTAGAAATGCTGATTTTAATTCCAGTATCCTATTGTACACAGGAAAAAAAGCAAAGAAATCACAGAATCATAGAGTGATGTAGGTTGAAAGAGACCTTGAGGATCATTTAGTTTCAACCTTTTGCCACAGGAAGAGACACCTTCCACTAGACCAGAGTGCTCAAAGCCCCATCCAACCTGGCCTTGAATACTGCCCGGGATGGGGCAGCCACAGATCCTCTGGGCAACCTGTGCCATGGCCTCCTAACCCTCACAGTAAAAATGCTTCTTCCTAAGGTTTAATCTGAGTCTTGCTCTTGTTTCCAACTCTGAGCAGATATCTGGATATTTTATGCTCCCTGCCGCTCCTCCCCAGGTTCAAAACCATCAGAGACTGTTCCTGGAAATAGCAGAGTTTGGCTCTAAGCAGCTCTTGCACCTTCTGTGACAATTCTCTTTTACAAATTATAGATTAGACAGAACATCCTCATAAAAAAAGCAGGCCAAAGTTCCCCACAGAAGTATAATTGTATTGTTAATATATTAACCATTGAGGTCAGTTTAACCTTTTTACTAACCTGGATGTGTTTTTTGAGACTGAATTCATGTTTCTCTGCCTAGAGGCTGCTGTCGGCTTGGCAGTGGTCATATGACAGCCCATATGGTGAAGGTGATCCTCTCAAATTCATGTTCCCTGTAGTAGCAGGTTTGCCTCTGGAGAAGCTGAGGGACACAACAGCCACAGCATTGAGGAAGGGAACTCGGAGTGCTCAGCTGTTTCTGCCTCTACCCTTACCACTTCTCTATTGGGGGTGGACCAAAAACCATAAGCCAGAAGAGCACCTCTCATGTTCATCTCCTGTGTTCCTGGCTTCCTAGCTCCTTACAGCTGAGGCTGGAAGTACTGCAGCAGCTGACGGCCTCCTGCCTTCCTTTCGCGTGCCTGCTGTGGGTGCGAATGTAGGAAGTCCCTTTTAAAAGGAGTTCCCAGGAACTCCCTTCCTGTTGTAAGGAGCTGGGATCATAGCTATATTATTAAATTCAATGCCATTATGCTAGCAGCATAAAAATGCAATGAAATCATCTAGGCCATTGTATTTGTCTGATGCCAGTGAAAAAGGAAGGGAGTGGCATAAGTAGTGCCAAGAAATAAGCATGTTAACGTTATTTTTAATGATAACACTTTAGCTTATTCATAAATGTAGCTAGAAGGAATACTAAGGAAAAAAAAAAAAAAAAGGAAATTTGGCAGCATCCTTTAAATTGGGGTATCATCACCGAGGCCTGCTGCAGGCTATCCTGGTATCAAGCAAGCAGCAGGAGCATCCCTTATTGGAGAGTTGGTTTATGGATTTGAGACAGGCAATCCTGAAGCAGAAAAATTGTTAGAGATCAGAAGGACAATTCAGAGACTTTCATTATTTCATTTTGAATTTTGTGATTTTTAGATGCTTATTTGTTACATAAGGAGACCAAAGAGATTTATTTTTTTTAAGGATAAGCAACCAGTAACATGAGTTAGTTTCCTATGCAGCACTTTTACAATACAGCTTTCTTTCATAACTGTTCCCTTCTCTTTTTGTTCAGATACAACCCTGTCTTCTATAGTTTAAACCTTTGTTTGTGCACTAATGAATCTAACTAAGCTGTCATAGAAAGCTCTAATGAGCATCACTCGCTTTCATTTGACTCTACAGCTTGCCATTACACACTTTAGAAGATCTGTTGGTTCTGTTGGTTTATTCACAGCAATCACTAGATATTCTTTTTCATTAGATAGATACTAGTTTTTCCTGTTGTGCCTTTCATTATTAAGGGAACTATGAAATGTTAATACTGGCCTCAAAACCCAGGGCAAAAAATGCCCGCAATCCTATTTGAAATGCAATTGCTTGTATTGTCAATGATCTTAAAGATCTGAACACAAACAGCTTGAAATTTTCTTCATTTATTTATGAAAGAATGAGAGGAAGAAAAATCAAGAAGGTGTCTCTGTATAACCCACTTGTCCAATTTATCTTGTTAACTGGATTCCCTGTAGTTAATTTAAGCAGCAGGACTGCAATTATAAAAGCATCCATAAACAGCTATTAAGAACTGTCATATTCCCACCCAGGTTCTTAGCTCAGATTTTAAACCCAGAAATGCTTACACTGTTAGGAACTTAGCTCTGAATCAGTTTTGAGAGGGTTTTGCCCTATCTGTCTTCGCAAATACTTGACTCTGATGACAGGAACATTGCAAAGCAGCCCAAAGGAGCCATATTTTTTGAAGATTTTATTGCTACCATTGATGTCCAGGCCAGATGTTAGAAGATTCAAAACATGCTTCAAAGGGAGAAGTCCTGAAAAGAGCTGAACTCCTTTTTGTGCTAATGATACCAGCCAAGTTTTTAACTAATTTTATAAGATGTGATGATATCTTGTAACTTTAGAGTTTTTAAGGAATGGATGTAATATTTAATTCTGGAATCCTTTCATTTTTTATTAAAATGTTTCCATGCTAGAAATTTCTTCACCTATATTCCATAATATTGTAAATAACAAATTTTTAAATAGTTTATAGTTCTAATAGTTTAATAGACTTGATATCAAGCTTCCTTAAAAAAAACCCCAAACAAACCAAAACAAATCTAAGTTTAGTAGAAATGTTTAGCTTTTGTTCTGATCAAATACAAAACTGGTATTTAAATAAGTACCACTTCTGACAACCACAAACCTTTCCAGAGTTTATAGAATAACCACTTTTACAAACTAAGTGTCAGTTTTCATACTATTTTATCTCGTATCTGCACCTGATTTAGGGTGACCAGCCTCTAAATTAAGATAAATGTAGTCATTATTTGTATTTAAATTTCATTTTTCTGTCACTCCCACACTGAAGACTGAAGAAGATGCATTTAATTTAGGTGACAGTCACATCATCCTTGTACATAATCTGCCACAGATACTGTATCCTAGAACATGCCCTAGAGCATTAATCCACCTCAACTTTATTTTACTTTCTAGATTCCTCTAATATTGGCTGAACAATATTTGTGGTTTATTATGGTGCTTTAGTTCTACTACATAGCCATGCTCTGAGTATGACTCTCAAAAGCGCAAGAACCATTTTTATTAGGGTATTTTTCCTGTAATATTAGAGAATCTAAAGGGTAATGATGGAGATTATCTTCAGTTCTGTTTTAACAGTTGTTGAAATAAGGAATAGAAATTCTTTCCATGCTTGACTCATAAGAGACAATCTCTCATCTCACTTCCAGCTATGTGTCCTTATTGGTACAGACAACCACAACTATTCCTGAAACTTTTCTCTTGTGCTTGCCTCAGTGAATATGAGCATAAAATATACTGAGTATCAGTGCCCTGTAGATAATTATTTGGAATAAATAACCAATGCCTTCTGTTGATTAGACCACCACAAAGATTAAGGACTCAAGGAGAAGGTGTAATACCTAAAGAACTGAATATAACTGGTAAAGCAATTGTTTATATACTAGATCATCACAGCTGTAAAGTTTCTCACAGTGGGAATAAGCAGCAGGAAAGGAAATGCTTTGCATACAAGAAATGCAAGAATTAATCTCCCTATCTATGAAATATTCCAGAAATATGTAACAACAGATTGGTGGGACCTTGAATGAAGCATTCCCCAGAAAATTCACACTCATTCAGGGTTAAAAAAAGTCAGCAGGTTTCTTAAGTATGCTAAAGAATTGAAAAGGTCATCAGTAAAACCTCTCTCCAACTCACACACAAAATGTTCTTTTCTGTTTGTTTTGACATCAGTATCTGGTCTAAGATTACCTTTCATTCAGATGACTGTTCAGTTCTTAAAAGTTCTTAAGATTTCTTAACTTGTATAAATAACAATCACTTGGGTGGAAAAAGCCTCATACCATAGAAGCACCTGCTGACAGGAGGTTTGAGCGTCCTTTTGCCAAAGCCAGACATCATGAATATCTCTGGAAAGCTTCCCTTTATAGCCTTCCTTCAGTTTTTTCTTCGTCTTTTTAAGCCTAATATCCATTCTATTTAAAAAACCTTGTCCAATTCATTTGTAATAAAAAAATAATTTCACTTCAGAGTAAAAAAAAGTAAGTATGTTACAGGCTAGGAAGAAATTAGGAAAGAAAACACACTTGACTGATGAAGCATTGGTTATCTATATACCCTTTAACAGACAGCCTGTGTAAAGATTCTGGAGTCAAGTTATGGCACATCTACAATCGAATAAACTAAGAAATCTCTTTTAGTGTTTAGTCTTGTTTTGGTTGGACTTTTTACCTGAAGATGACTTCAGAATTAGAAAGCAACCTGGCAATTTCTGTACTTCCATCTTGTATACTACAGTTTAATAAGAACTTGTTTCTTTCATATAAAACTGCTGAGTATCGGAAAAATCATGTCTTTCACTGAGTTTTCCATTACCTCCATGTAAATTTCTCTGTATTTTTCCCCTATAATAGCAATTACACTATTTTTTTCTCTGATAGCATTATTAGAAGCTAATTATTTTTTTCAGCTTTACAAAAAATATCCCCAGAAAGTTCCTTTCATATTCTCCATGTCTATATTTTGTTGGTAAAGCCCAATGCCAATAATTTATGATAGATTCAATAGGTGATAGATTCAATACATGATAGATCCTTGTCTCTAAATTGGAGAGACATCAATTTGATGAATGGACCACTCGGTGGATAAAGAACTGGCTGGATGACTGCACACAAAGAGTTGTGGTCAATGGCTCTATGTCCGACTGGAGACCTGTAATAAGTGGTGTCCCTCAGGGATCGGTGTTGGGACCGGACTTGTTCAACATCTTTGCCACTGACATGGACAGTGGGATTGAGTGCGCTCTCAGCAAGTTTGCCGATGACACCAAGCTGTGTGGTTCGGTTGACACGCTGGAGGGAAGGAATGCCATCCAGAGGGACCTTGAGACGCTTGTGAGGTGGGCTGGTGCCAACCTTATGAAGTTTAACCATGCCAAGTGCAAGGTCCTACACCTCAGTCGGAGCAATCCCAGACACAGCTACAGGTTGGGCAGAGAAGAGATTCAGAGCAGCCCTGCGGAGAAGGACTTGGGGGTGTTGGTTGATAAGAAAATGAACATGAGCCAGCTTCAGTGTGCGCTCACAGCCCAAAAAGCCAACTGTATCCTGGCCTGCATCAAAAGGAGTGTGACCAGCAGGTCGAAGGTGGTGATCCTGCCCCTCTACTCTGCTCTTGTGAGACTTCACCTGGAGTATTGTGTGCAGTTCTGGTGTCCTCAACATAAAAAGGACATGGATCTGTTGGAACAAGTCCAGAGGAGGGCCACAAGGATGATCAGGGGACTGGAGCACCTGCCGTATGAAGACAGGCTGAGAAAGTTGGGTCTGTTCAGCCTGGAGAAGAGAAGGCTGCGTGGAGAGCTCATAGCAGCCTTCCAGTATCTGAAGGGGGTATATAGGGATGCTGGGGATGCACTCTTCATTAGGGACTGTAGTGATAGGACAAGGGGTAATGGGTTAAAATTGAAACAGGGGAAGTTTAGATTGGATATAAGGAAGAAATTCTTTCCTGTTAGGGTGGTGAGGAACTGGAATGGGTTGCCCAGGGAAGCTGTGAATGATCCATCCCTGGCAGTGCTCAAGGCCAGGTTGGACGAGGCCTTTGGTGGTATGGTTTAGTGTGAGGTGTCCCTGCCCATGGCAGGGGGATTGGAACTTTATGATCTTAAGGTCCTTTCCAACCCTAACTATTCTATGATTCTATGATTCAAGGTATCATAGATTCTTGCGAATTGTACTCAGCGTAGTTTACCTTTACAGGGAGCAGGGGACTATCACATCTTTCCTGTGATCAATTACAAAGCAAACCTCAAAGAACTATAAAGAATACTAAAGAACAAATACTAAAATCAATCCACGTAGTGTCACCTTGCTGAGAGCACAAGTAGTTTTGAAAAATTTTAGCAGCATAATTTCAAATTTAAAATAAAGCTGTAAATGTTAAATCACTGTAATTATTCCAGAAAATTATTCATTTCTAATTTACATTAGCATGCTAATAAATCAAATTTCTCACCACCACCAACCCCCCCAACCACTTTCACATGTTAATTGCTAGTTTGCCCTTGGGCTCCTTTGCCTTAGGAAGGATTGGAGTTTGCATTTTAGTTTAAATGCAGAATGCCAACATTAAAGTGTCTTATCCATCCCATTGGAGTGGGTACTTAAAGACAGATAGAAAAAAATATTCCTTATTGTATACAGAAAGTGTAGCATCTTGATTGAAAATATCTTAAAAGTTTCTTTGAACAACAAAGAATTAAAAATAAAATTAAATAGACAAATATTTAGTGTATTACCTATTTCCTTCCTTTCACCACACTTTTATCTTCATCTGTGCCCTCTTACTCTATTTGCCCTGTGTTGAGGGAAAAAATCAGTGGATCAATGCAGAGCAGTAGAAAAGCACTCTTAGCAAACTAAGATGATGGTGCTACAGGCACTCTTATTTTAAATAGATGCTGAGATTTGATCATGATAACTTTGCTATTCCCCCTCCCCCAAGTCAGTTGCATAAGTCTAATGTAACTACAAAACAGCTTCATTACTGCATGCCTATATTAATACTACCAAAAGTCTCCCTCCAGACAGAACCGCACAAGCACCAACAAACCTGTCTTTGTCCTCCCACATCTACTTTCCTGTCACCCACACTACCACACAGAATCCATCACACCTCAGGAGTTAGACATCCATTAGCATTCAAACGTAAAATAACCAGTCTGGTAAAGGAAAGGCTGGGAGGGGAGAGATAAATCACCCACAGGCTTACACCTGTGATCTAAGCCCTTTTCTGCAGGTGGTGGTGTACACCAGGGGGCTAACATCTAATTAGACTTTCTGCTTATTTAGCCAGGAGAGTGTCCTGGATTCAGCTGTAACAGTGTTTATTTTTTCTCCTTAGTAGCTGGTGCAGAGCTGTGTTTCCAACTTTAATCTGAGAACAGTGGTGATAACACACCAATGTTTTTAGTTGTTGCTAAATAATGCTTACCTGATCAAGGACTTCATCTCATGCTCTGCCAGTGAGGAGGGGTACAAGAAGCTGGGAGGAAGCAGAGACAGGACACCTGGCCCAAGTTAGCCAAAGGGGAACTCGTATACCACAGCACGTCATGCCCAGTTATGTAAACTGGGGGGAGTAACCTGGAAGGTGGAGATTGTTGTTTGGGTTAGTTGGTGGTAGTCAGTTGTACTGTGTATTGCTTATGTTTATTGGGGTTTTTTTCCCCCCTTCTTCCTTTTTCAGTTTTATATTCTCTCTCCTTGTTATTTCCCTTATTGTTGTTATTATTAGTGGTAGTTCTGTATTATACTTTAGTTACTGCGTTGTTCTTATCTCAACCTGTGGGATTTACATTCTTTTGATTTTCCTCCCCATCCCATTGGCAGTGTCTGGGGGAAAAGGGGGAAGTGAAAGAGCAGCTGTATGGTTCTGAGTTACTAGCTGGCCTTAAATCACAACAGAGGGTTAAAATGAAACAAGGTTTGCTAATTTAACTAAATTGCATGTTTAAAGTAGTATTTGTTCTCAAAGGAATAAACTGGAGGGTAGAAGTCACTTACTGGGCCTGCAGGAAGGAAAGGCCACACACATGCAAAAATGGCTTTTTAGGTGGAAGGTCAGTTATACTTCCCATGTGAGGAAAATTGGTTGAACATAAGAGAACCTAAAAGCCTCTTTCAGAACAATGAGAAACCTATGGTATGCTAAGTCAGGCCAGAGGAGAACATCAGTGAATTAGTCCATGAAAATATTCAAGCATTGATTTAGTTCAATTATCTTCACTATGTGTTTCATGATAATGTATAGTAAAGGAATAGTAGCTATAGACTGACTTTTGATTAAATTAAAAAAAAGTATATATAAAAAATAGAAATATTAGCAAATTTTTTTAAAGAGAAATGGGCCCATTAAGAGGTCAAATCCTGTTTCATCATTCATACTATGTATAAACTGTGGCTAATATGAAACATTATTCATTTACCAATGCAAAATGAGTTGTTGGTCTCAGGCCAGGTCCTGACAGGCAGGTATGTACTGCACAAAACCATCTGTAGTAATTGCTCCCCTGAGCCCTGATCTTGCAGATGTCTGCACAGGTTTATGCACATAAGCAGTGTCACTGACTCAAAGACTTTCTGTATTTAGCCTTGTATTCACAGGAACACCTCATATTCGTGCAGATCAGTACATGTGTCAGCATCTGCAGTGTCAGAATACAGGCTGACAGCCTTGGCAGAATTGTCAGAAATGGAAGGAAGATAAAAATTATACTATCCATTCACCTCTGTGTATGGGACATCTAATTCTTAATGGAGGAGCACTGATGAGTCTGTGTCTGGCTCCAGCCTGCCAGTGCACCATCCCTCTTCTGTGGATGAAATGTGGAGGATGTCTTTATGCTTTAAAACCAGATTATGTAAATTCTTATTTTTATTAAAAAAGTTTATAAAACTATGAAGATTTTTCTGATTATAAAGGCTACATTTTAAAAGGTGAATTGCTCAGTGCAAGTTTCAGTGTTTCATCTCACCACACTCTGTTGCTTTCCTTTCCAAGACATGACAGAAGCATTTACCATTTCATTAACTCATGAAGACTGTAATAATGATGCCTCTTATCGAAGTCAGGTTGAGTGATAAATGAAAACTCCACGCATATGTATGAATAATGATTAATGTCCATTATAGCAGTGAACAGATTCCATTGCTCTGTACAAGCCACAGGAACAAAAGGACCATTTTGACACCGTAACTGTGTGTATATGAACAGACGGAAGTTCATGTAAATGATCTTTGGGAGACTTACAGCATATTCTACTACAACTGTTCTGCTTTTGTATTTTATAGGAAGTCAACTAGATCATACCTACTACAACCTCTGGGCAAACAAGAGAGGGTTGTGCCTTGCTAGTGTTAAAACAACAGTGTTACTGCTGGATGTTTTGTTCTTTCCTTCTGCATATGGACATCTCTAAAAAAATTACAATGATGTAGTCAAAAAATGAAAGAATGATATTTAAAAAGAAACCTCTTACACAGCTCTCAAAAAGGTGCAAAGCTGTAATTCTCCATAGAAACATTTCTTCAAAGTCAAACACTTTTACATTAGAAGTTCTTTATATTGCTTGTCAGATTCTCACCTCCTGCTGCAGAGATAAACCCTGCTTTTTGACAACTATCTAGTTGAGCATTTAAAAAAAGGATTTTCTTAAAAATCTAGCTCTTTTAAGAGTACCTGAAAGAAAAATTTGCAAAATCTGTGATGTTACGTGTGATTTCAACATTTTAACATGACTCCTTTATCTAGAGCTGCCCAGATACACTTTCATCAAGTCTGTCAGTGACTTCTTGCTTTACATGTATGTATTCAAGCTATATGTGACATAGCCATGCAAGTACTAAAAAAACCCCAAACCTGTATGAGGTCAGACTAAATGTTCCTTTAGTCCATAACCTGTCCTTGATAGTGGCTGAAGAGGGAATATATAGAGTAATGTAGAACATATGGTGGTAATTACCCAGTATACACACCCATTTGGCAGAGTCCTGCAGCAAAGGACTTCCTCAACTGGAAAAAGTAGATTTGTAAACACCTTGTAAATCAGACTACAGGCTAATGACATTTGGTACTGATGTACTTCTACAAATGCTTCTCACTGGAATAATCCCTTTGAGGTTGTAAACACCATCATGGACCACTGCAACACATCTTTACCTGAGAGCATAAAATCAGAACAGCTTAAAGGTACACAAACCCTTCCTTCTGAAATCTCAATGTAAATTTACTCCATGCAGATAACTGTCGATGGATGTTTCTTCAGTGAATGTGTTGAACTGCTTCTGTATCTGTGTAAACTTCAGCATCCCTAAAAATCTATAGAAATTATTTTCTCAAGAGTAATTTCTACTTTGCAATGAAACACCTTTTTTCTATTTATTTTTAACTTAGCACTTGATAATTTCATTTCTTAGTTATATGGAATAATCATTACTTTCCCATTTATCATTACCATGTTACTTATCATCTATATACCTCTACTACCCAGCTGTCTTTTTCTAAGGCAAAGGAGTCCTACCCTGCTTAGTTGCTTCTCATATATCTTTCAACAGACTCACTGCTCTTTTCTTCACCCTTTCTAGTTAATATATTAATGTGTTAAATGTGTTTTTTAGCTGGTGTCAGATTACTGATTTTAATTATTGGCTGATCCTATGTATGATTTTGACCTTTGAATTTTCTTGAAGAGGAAATGTGATATTTTATGTTTACATATTCAGAGTAGGATGAGTGAAAACCCCAAGCATTTGTACTAACAAGATCAGAAAAACCCAAAACTCGCAGAGATGAACTCTGATGAACTCTGTATCATGAGTCATACTACAATGAAAAAATATCAGATGATGCATGTGCTTCTTTCCTAGATGCAAAAATAAGTGTCACATCTTAATCACATGATAATTTATATTCAGTTTTGTGTGGAACTTGTGTTTTTATTCTTCCATGCTTTGTACATGTTCACAGCATTTTGCTGATTGTGTCAGAAAATAGGGTTATCCCTTGAGAGACAGACACATTGCACAAGCCATCAAATGAAGAACCAAGTATTTTGGTTTTGCTTCCCTTTTGATTGAATTTAGAGAAATTGCTATTTTGAGGACTCAGCAGTCCGGCTGATTTGTAACATCATTACTGACTCTTCAGCATGCTGTGCTTTGGAACCTGGGCAGTGGAGTCCAGGGTCCCACTAAAGAAGCACAAAAGAGCACAGTTTAGTAATGCATTAACAGAAATGCAGAACATAGTATTTACATGGCATGACACAATGTGTCACGTTTTCTGATATATAAAATATCTAACATGTCTGCTGAAACGAGTGTGTTTTTTCCACTGTGATGGCAATAAAGTTCATAAAACACCATGAATATTGCAAGTAATAAAAATAGCAATAATAATTATTATTTCACTAGTTATGAAGATATTTATTAGAAGTCATTTAAGAAAATCAAGGCATGGGGAAGGGCAGAGTTAGCAAGAGAAAAAATAAAACATTGGAAATTATAGAAAAAAGTCAGCAAAAATTGGTGATTCTCTGGTTCCTCTGTAGCAAATTGGAGATTGTCCCTTGGCTTGCACAGGGTCAGAAATTCAGCCAGTGAAACTAAGAAAAACTTGAGAAATGCATAAAACATCCACACCATTGCATGAGAGCTTTGGAATTTCAGAGGACAGGTTTATCCTCCTTCAAACTGTTCTGGCTTTATGCCCTTAGGGACAGATGGGTTACAGTGATCTAAGACAGCATTTGCAATATGAAAGTGATTTATTCCATTAAGAAACATTAAGAAGTACATCAGTTAAAAAATTCATAGCCTTTGAGTTACAGCTGTATCTAAATAAAATACTAAATAAAATCCACAGAAATGGGATAAAACCTAGTCTGAAATTAACTATCTATCTTCTATTTACTGAACACGAAAGAGGCACACATTTATTAGGAGGTTCACACAAAGTGTAACCACCATTCTGTGCTTTCATTATAACACTTTCTTATTATGTCCCTTTAGCAACAGAAACACACATTTTTAAATGTCTTTTTTGACAAGGGCTCTTTTATGTGAGCAGCCTCTCATTATTTGCAAAGTTAACATCAGCAAACTTGAGTTGTATTTTACCATCACCTTTACTGATGGCTGCAATTAGGCTTGGCAGTGTGATACCTTGTTGCCTCATCCCCTATCAGCCAAAATTAAAAAGATCTCTGGTGGCAATTGCCTTCTGGAACTTGTTTAATCTCTCTGTTCTCTGCCTCTCATCTGCTAAAGTATTTTCTTCAGTAGAAGACTGATCTGCCAGCTAGCAGCACAATCACTGTATAAATGAATATTCGATGCCAAGCATTAATTTGGGAGGTCATTAGTAGAAACTGCAAACAGTAGTGAAACCAAGTAACTGGATGTCCTGGGAAATCATGAATAGTATTAGACAGAAATAGACGAGTTAAGATACAATTCTTTCCATGTATCGGATAATTTATCAAGGGTTACACTTGGAAATTATATTTTCATCAAAAGCATTGGACATATATTTAACATATGTCACTACAATATACCTATTACTAGGAAAAACCAAACAAACAAAAGAAAAAAAAATCAGTATTTTCACTTTTCATGTTTCTCTCTTTTGTACACTTTGCAATACAGTGTGAAATAACCCCTATACAGTTTTGCTGATGGCTAATCACATTTTCTGTTTAATCATTTGAGCAGCAACATCAATTCATTAGAAAAAAAAATTAGTAATTTATTCTTTTATTAGGATAGACCCTAACAAAATCTTCATCAAGGTTTGGTCCCCTCTGTTTTAATCACTGTATCCTCACTCATATGGAGGTAAAAAAGTATGTACATGATCTTCCCCAAATTCTGAACAAGTTCATTTATAAGTAATGGAAACTGATTGCATTTTATCATAGCATAGCATTTTATCTCTATTTTACTCTTCATTATAATAAGACCTTTGTATCAAATTGTAAACAACATTTCCATAATCCCATGCATTTATGCTTAGGCTCAGCTTTGTTATATCTGATCTGGTGAACTGCTGGGTGTTTTAATATCAGACCATGATTTGCATTTTTTCTGCATTCATGGTGCATGGCTGTAAGCAAAAGGTAACCTATGTGCCTGATGCTTTTAAACTCTCAGTCTGGAGTTAAACTGATGTAGGTTAAGTAACTTTATAGGCTCTAAATTATAAACAAATACAGAGTAAGAAATGGTACTAATCTAGCAAGAAAGCAGAATAAGGAGGAAAAGAAATTTAGCAGGACTTTCCCCTAAAAGACTGAATTTTGATTGTTGTTGTCTGTTTTATTGTTCTTCTACTGCACTTAGGTAAAGTAAAAGCGCTAACTAATATGTGGGTTAATATGAGTCAGAATCATACAGTTAGGCAACAGAGAACTTTGAGATAGGCAATTTAAGACTGATGAGCAGGGTGTGTGCAAGTGTTGACTGTGCCCCCTGACCTGGAATACAGAATAGGTTAATTTCTGCAGCAGTACAGCTGGGTTGCAATTAACTAGTCCAAAAACATGAGCAAATCCATCTTACCAATGATCCAGATGAATTCCAGCAGATTTACATCAGGCACAGTACAATATAAGCCTGGCTATGTGGCACACAGATGACCACTTACGTGCTGCAACTCCTTGGGATCCCTCTTTCTAAGAGAATACATGAGTTCAACTCCAGAGCAGACCAAAACTGGTTTTGCACCCAGCCAGTAAATCTGCTGGAACAAAATGCATTCAGAAGAGCACTACAGAGTTCCTTTATAATGCCTTGCCAGAACTGATGAACCCTGATAAATTGGCTTTTAGGCATACCTGGAGTGCGAGCATTACATCCAACCATCCATCGATGTTTGTGCATACTCTGAGATATTATATACTTCTATTACTTCAGCTAATGAAAGATGACTGCTAGCCATACCTATCTGGAGGTAAAAGTATTACCCCTAAGCATGCAGAGTTAGGCTATGTACTTTCTGCATCACTGATTAGCTATGCTCTTCATAGTTCTAATCAATAAACTAATTTGATCTGTGATGAAACTGATCTGTGTTAAACTACTTTTTTATATTGAAATCGCATATTAACAACAGAAAATATATTTGTTAATGAAGAGGTAGAAAGCAAGAGGAAAGAGCTCTTTGCTCCAAGCGCTCTTGTCCAGGAATTAAGTATTTGAAGAAAGAACGTTAAGAATATTGCCTATCTCAATATACAGGCACACTGAGCTTAGGCAAAGCTTCCAAAGAAAGAGCAAAAATGGTGAGATTACAAAACCTGATATTCCCTACAGTGCTTCATGAACCAAAGGCACAGTGTACTGGGAGTGTAATCACTGCATAGCACAGCATACTTCCCACATGTGAAGGATAACTTTGAGGACAATTCCCTACAGTGCAGAGCAACCTTTATGACAAGTGCACTTTGTAAAATTGACTGAGAAAGTAAAAATTATCTTATCAATGACAGGAGTCAAAATGACTATTTTAAACACCAGCAAAACACTCTGTTCTGCCATTTTTCAGTCCCATCCTTTCTCTAGGCACTTTCCAACAGCTGAAACCAAAGATACCAGCTATGTATCTGCCCTCACAGAAAAAAAATAACCCTCAAGCCCCACAAACAAAATCTTCCTCTACATACCAACAAGCTGAATTTTACTGTTCTTCTCCTCTAGGAAAAAAACTCATCTCAAGGTGGCAGGGCTCTGAGTGTATCCCTTACCTTTAGGGGTTTGGCTGCCCAGGCTGAGGACCAACTTAGAGACAGTGCCACTGATAACCATGAAGAGAGCTCTTCCAGTCAGGCTGTGGGGATGCCTCCAACCTACCAGCTGGAATGCCAGCCTCACCTTAGCCCATCCCTACCCCTGTAGTCCTGCACCGACATCCTGGAGCTGTGGCTGACTTTAGTTATTGTCTCTGGATCTCCTCCTCCTGCCTTTAATTCTTATTCTGGAAGGGCTGTTATTGCAAGCACAATGGAATTACCTTGTTTGAACGAATGAACAGAACCAAGGTTTGCAAAAGTGGGGAAAAAAACCCCAGGGGTGAATATTAAAGGCTTAAGACAATTGTCTCAAGTGATGGGACATACATGGAGCCAAAGCTGCTGTCCTAGCACAAGGGCAAGCAAAGGGTGAGGACCCTAACCAATTCAGTGCTATGAGAGGGACATCTGTCTGGGACACCAAAACTGGCAGTTACCTGCTAAGCTTGGAAGACTTACAAGTCTACATTAAAAATATTTTTTAAAAGGCAGCTTTGAAGTTGGTTGAGTGATTCAGGTTTTAAGCAATTAAGTGACTGGACTTTTTTCCATCAGGAAGATGAGATTTCATTGTGCATTGGCCATTGGATAAACAAGGACAATCTGCTTCACATATCTTAAAAGCATAAGTGGAAAGAGCATTTCTAGTGTATGAGCCAAAGTTCCCATCATGCATTTTAACTTAACCATGATAGTATCACAAAAAATGGCACGTTCCTGTAACTATGCAGCTGTCTAGAGAATTGTTTGAAATAAAGCAAAATCTTGAAATGATCACATTATTGTAGATTAATGTGTGATGAGTTAGTCATTTATTAGGAATAAAAATTTATACAGGCAATGCAGATGCACCAGCAGGTAATGAGTTCAGGGAGTATTGATTGTTTGTTCCTAAGAGGAAACAGTGCTGGTCTTAACAGCTCTGTATGTTCACTGCTGTCTTGCAGTGTAAGGTAAGGCTAAAATCAACACACAGGAAACCTAGCCACACAACTGGCAAGGGGTAAGAACGAAGGGGCTGTATCTTCAGTAAGGCTGAGAAAAAACAGCTGTGAGCTATTTTCAGTATTTTAAAGTGAAACCCCTTGTGTTTTCATTCAGTGGTATTTCTGAACTGTTGTGAACTTTGGAGGCCATTATGATGCACCTTAATGTTCCCTGAAGCATAGCTTCAGTACACCTGACGAGAATTTACTATTATCTAGATATCCTCAAGAGACAAATACCATGACATCCATTCTGTAAGAGTTTCAGTTGATATTTAGCTCATCTAAGTCCATTACCTAAGTTGCTTCTGTTTCAGTAGGTGCATTCAATTTCTCTCAAAGAATGAATCTCTACTGCAATCAATAGGATCATTATATTTGCATCATTCTTCATTGTTAGGTTCATGCTGCTTGTAGTTGATAAAAGGTGAAATAACTGGTAGCAGCCAAACCTAAGTAAATAAATACAGAACAAATATGAACTGACAGCCACATGTACATTTAATTGACATGTATTGATTTACAATTGCTAGTAGGCTTTAAAATGTTGTCCAAAGCTATAACCAGACTAAAAAGAAACGTGTTATCTTTACATGTGTAACACAGTTTACTGAAGCTTTTTGTTACCCAAAAGCAAACAAAAATCACGTTTAAACAGCTTACAGTGAGATAAAGAACTCATTGTTTCTCAAGCCTTAAAAGCTCGCAGAAACGAAGAATGAAAGAAAGATAAATTTTCAATCTAAGTTCAGTCTGAGGTATTAGTAACAAGAAGCCACCAAAGCACTAAGCTGGAAGAAGACCACAGGTGCTAACTGATGCCACCAAAGGTATACTCAGACACAGCACTTCTTGAGGATTCTCCATCTGCTGAAGTTGACCTAACCCCAGGGCAGCAGTATTCTGCTATTTCTTAACCTGCACTTCTACAGGGCAGGTGGCAGAGTTAGTGAATGCAAAGGGGAAGGATCATATCATAAAAATATAAGTCTGTTGACTCTTCATTATTAAAAGTTTATATACAAGCCTGAAAGACAGAAAAAGCTGACTCAGCCTTGCCTCCTTACATTAATATATCCAAATCTAAAAAACAGACTTCAGATTGCGATCTGAATCTCCCCATACTTGCTTAGCATCTCTTCAAATCCTTAAGGCAAAGGTAAACTATGAATATAAAAAGTGCCTAGAATATCAGCCAGATCCAAAAGAAGATTTAGGCTTCATAATGCACTTCATGTTCACATCCATGAAGACCCCTGAGCAGCACACCAGTCACTGCAGTTCTATGTGAACTCCAAGCTACCCTTCTCGGGAGTAGCATCTGCCTTTCCTTGTAAGCCAGAGGGAAACCTAGAAAGAGAAAAAAATAACTTAAATTTGAACCTAACAACAGATGTGTGCACAGGACAGCTGGCACCCAGCTGCAGAGCTTAACCTTTCATAAAATACTGTAGCAGTTGCTTTAAAACATGCCTGTAAAACAGTATTATTCACACTGACAGTATTATTCACACTGCTAGGTAGTAAGCTCCAGTGCAACTGATACCATTCCAATGGGATCATAAAATGTTTCCTGACCTATACTCTAGAGAGCGAAACAATACTGCTTCTCTTTCCTAAGTCAAAATGGAAAAATCTGTCCTACTGAACCGAAGCAAGCCTTTTCCTGACACTGTGATTGATTTTGATCCCTGTTGAAACATTCTTCAATGAAACAAACTATTTAGTGTACCTTTACATCTCTTTCTGCTGAAACCTGCTTATTGATCTGTTCTGGGGAGTAATGGCATATGGTCTTTCCTCTGATTCCTGACATGAAACAGAATTAGCAGAAGTAGGATTAATGTCCAGATGGAGATCAGTGGCAAGTGGTGTCCCTCAGGGGTACATACTGGGACCAGTACATTTAATATCTTCATCAATGACATAGTGGGATCAAGTGCACCCTCAGCAAGTTCGCCAACGACACCATGCTGTGTGGTGTGGCTGACACACCTGAGTGGCAGGATGCTATCCAGAGGGACCTGGACAACCTTGAAAAGTGGGCCTGTGTGAACCTCATGAAGTTCAAAAAGGCCTAGTGGAAGGTCCTGCACCTGAGTCAGGACAACCCCTTGTATCAGTATGGGCTGGAGATGAAAGGATGGAGAGCAGCCCTGAGGAGAGAGTCTTGGGAGTACTGGCGGATGGAAACCTGGACAAGAGCCGGCTTCAGTGTGCACTCACAGCCCAGAAAGCCAACCATATGCTGGTCTGCATCAAAAGGATAGTGACCAGCAGGTCAAGGGAGGCGATTCTCCCTCTTTACTCCCCTCTTGTGAGAGCTCACCTGCAGTACTCTGTCCAGGTCTGAGGCCCCCAGCACAAGAAGGACATGGATCTGCTTGAACAAGTCCAGAGGAGGGCCACAAAGATGATCAGAGGACTGGAGCACCTCTCCTGTGAAGACAGGCTGAGAGAGTTTGGCTTATTCAGCCTGGAGAAGAAAAGGCTCCAGGGAAACCTTATAGCAGCCTTTCAGTATTTAAAGATGGCTTATAAGAAAGATGGGGAGAAACTGTAGTAGCGCCTATTATGATAGGACAAAGGGTAATGGTTTTGAACTGAAAGAGAATAGTTTCAGACTAGATATAAGGAAGAATTTTTTTTACAGTGTGGGTGGTGAAACATTGGATCAGGTTCCCATCACTGAAAACATTCAAGGCCAGGCTGGAAGGGTCTAGCAACGTGCTCTAGCTGAAGATTTCCCTGCTCGTTGTGGGGGGGTTGGACTAGATGACCCTTCCAACCCAAACTATTCTGTGATTGTATGATTCTGTGAAATTTGGCTTCTTTGAGAGGCCTTCTGACCTTCTGCCATGAAAAATCCTTTCAGTGGCTGGAAATTACTTTCACACATTATGGAAAATTTCTTAATTCAATGAGGTTGAAGTAGCCTTTTCCATACTCTCAGATTTCATTCTACCAACTGCAAGTGTGGCTACTCTCAAACAGTATTTAGCAGACCACATACTCATACCTGAAATCATGTATTTGTATTTTCTTCTAAGCCTCACACTCCTCTTTACATTTTTAATGGTTATCAGTTACATATTGATATATGTATATAGTATAATATGTATATATTTGTATGTACATATTATACTATGACCTCTGACACATCTTTTGTTTTATGAGAAGGCAGCTCATTCTCATACAAACTCCAGTCTGACCACTACCAGAGCTGTTAAAATTGTTGTCTGTATATGCTCACACATAGCAGTTGCATTATGCTTTTCCAAACCTTCGAAGTCACCTTCCTTCTGTTTTTGTTTTTTTTTAAGATACGCAAAACATACTTATTGTCATCAAGAAAACTATTGATTTACAACAAATTGATTTTAAACAGACATATGTTTGCTATAGTAATTCAGGGTGCAGCAACTTCTCCTCCTCCCTAAAAAACAAAAAACAAAACTGGTAAATTCTGTTTTCATTTCAATAATTTTCCAAGCAAATATAGGAAAAAAAGCCTATCTTTGTCACTTATTCACCCCTTCTCCTAGTGCAGTACTGAACAATCCAGAAGCCTTCTGGGAAAGACTTTGACACTTTTATTCATGTGTTTTTCCTTTTCCTCTTTTCCTTCCCTTTCCTCAGCAATAGGGACACAGGAAATATAGAAATACAATTCTGGTTTCTATATCCTTGAAAAGAAAGGGAAAGAGATGAAAAATATATACCAGGTGGTTTAAAAGCCTAACTTCCTCTGTGTCAAAACTCAAGTAATTTTTCACTTCACTTCAGTATTTTTTTCTATATGACACTATACACATGCTGATGATTTTCACATTTGATGTCAGAGAGTATTGTATGTTTGAGAGATTATAGCCAGCTCATTCTGCCTGGCCCTCTGCTGCTTAACTCTTGAGCTATATATCAGCTTTGAGGTGTCAGCTATCACAAATCAAGTGTCAAAAGTGTACATTTGGGAATAAAAATGAAGACAGAAAAGCAACTTTTCAGGCCGATCATATTGATGGCAAAAGCTATATCATTCCAGAGATCCACGAGGTGGACTTGAAATATGCTATTGAATCAATGTGCTACTATAATATATGAATACGGCTCCTACTAACACACCTACATTTCAGATAGCCATTTCTGAATTCTCTGCTGTGCTTGCACATTAGCTTCAGTTATTCTCTAGGAAATTTTAAAATCCCAGGGCACAGGTATGTTTACAAAATCATATCACCACCACTTGAGAATGTACTAAAAAGCAACACTATAAATTACTGACACTCAGACTTCATACAGACAATTGCTTCCTGCAGTTCCCAACACCCAGCTCTTATGCTTGTATATGGACACTGTGTAGATACACTGCAGGCTAAAAGGCAGACATATAGCCATGGTACTGGCTGTTAAGGTAAGATAAATCTGGTAGGCTGTAAGACCCCAGACCTTTTTCCTGACGCCATTCCCAAGTCCAGCCAGAAGTCTGGCTAGGCAGGTAGCTCAGAGATGCATATGCTCTCATCTGGCAGCACAGAGCAATCCAGGGAGAGCGCCTTCAGCAGCGCCTGCACGCCCGCAGATTTACACCAGAAGTATTCACATAACATGAACAATCCTAATGGCCTGGTTGTGTTTTGTACTTTCTGGCTAATCAGGCTCAAAGCTTGCTAGCATGCATGCACATGGGTATCTCTGGCAACTGGTCTAGGTCTATGCTCCTCCACTATCTCAGACTCCACCCTTCCACTATCAGGCTCACAGTCTGCTTGCCAAACTCACCAGCAACTTCAGCTGAGCTGCAGTCACACACATAGACAAATGGGCCCCTCTGTCAGCTTACCCATCTCTCCAATCACTGTCCCCTAAACCTATGGGTCCTTTCGACCCATGGCCTCTGCATACAGGTACTGGCACCCTGGCCTCTCTTCCCAGCCACCCAGTCTCTCATGAAGCAAACTGTTGGTCAGGCAAACCCACATGGGAAAATAGTTGGGAAGAATAGACCTTAATAGCTAGTTTGTCTACAGTGAGGCAATCAAGTCCAAGCCTTAGCCAGAGAAGCATACTGATCAGCAGCTTGTTTTAGACATGACCAACCCCTTTTTTCTCCTATGCTTCCACTCATTCTTCTCTGATCCACTTCCATCTCTTCCTTTTCACTGCATTTGGACCCTTTCCTAAATAAGCCATAATAAATTTTGTTCATTCCCACAATCCCCATAAAAGAGCCTTAGAAGTTTTACAAAACTTCTCAAGTCCCCTCAAATATCCCATTAGAAGTTTGCATCTTCCCATGAGATCTCTTATAAACTTGCTTCTCTCTTACAAGTGACAAAGTTCTGGTTGAACCTCTTCAAGGCCATGATTCAGAGGTTCCTTTAGTGGCCCATCAATTAAGGGCCTAAGGATCCCTGTATTTGTTACTCCTGTTCCTTAGTGTTTACAGTATCAGTGTTTAATTGACTTCTCTTGACTCTTCCTTGTGTTTTAAGGTGACTAGCTGTTAGCCAGATATCCTAGCAAACCAGATATCCTTGCATTCCACCCACCCTTATGCTGCTGGTGTGCTCTCCCTAGAGAACAGCATTCTTCCCACAGAACATGAAATTAAATGAGAAGAAATCAAAACAGCAGTCTGGGAAAATGTAACCCAGTCTTTTCCATATGTTTAATTCCAATTGAGAGATAAAATATTCTTGGTCTTCACACCCGCTCACAGAAGTGTCCAAACACTCTACTTTGCACATAAACACTCTCAGAAACACAGATTTCAGTGACTGTATTTCATCGGTGAAATGTTCACGCTTTCAGAACAAGCTGTGAACTACTCAATTAAAAAAATCTGTTCTTCGAGCATTTCTTCTTTCCCACTATTCAAGCAACCTAAGCAGCAATTTTATATGGTTTTAAACATGTTCATCTCTAAATATTATTTCCTCAAGGTCTAACTTAGGAAATTGATGTAATCCACTCTACTGTTTGCCTTATACATGAGCATAAATGTGGTTGCACATTTTGCTTTGAATGTTCAGGCTACCTGTATTACAACGCTGTGCTTAACTTGAAACAAGTTAGCCATAAACTGAATTACTTATAATCTCACAATTAGTCAAAGGGGCATTTTTACCTCTGTTAAACACTTCTTCAGATACTATACAAATGTTATACAAATGCTTTTTCATTCACAACTAGCTTCAAATTACTTTAGATTTTCAGTTTCAGTGGCACTATTTAGGATATGCATACATATGGGAAAGCAAGTGTTAAAAGATTACAGGAATGCATATAATACACTAAACAGCTAGAAAGGGAAGTATGATCATTGCTTTACCTGAGACACGGATCTTTTAACTGCAGATATATAACCCTATTACCAGGTGCCTTACTGAGGCAATAGGTAAGATCAACCAAGGCTCTGTGAAGGTAAAATCAGCAGACGCAAGATAAAATGGGAATTCTATAAAGTAATCAATTTACTGTCATTGTGTAAAAACACTATTCTGCAGGAACACACTCTTTGTAAAAGGTCCATCCAAGCCAAACTACTTTTGCAGTAAGAGATCAGACAGTAGTAGGTTCATTGTATTTGCAGTTAAGTATTTTGATGCAGTTGTCATGACAATAATGACAATAATGAAAAACATTTTAATGGGATTCTATTTCAAATAAGTGCTAAAGTGGACAAAAAAATCAGACATAACAGATTATACTCATTAAGATAAATGCCATGCAATTATATGATAACATTTTCAATGATAAATTATTTTTCTGATGATGAGAAAATATTAATGTCTAATTCTATCTCTTTATGTATGTATCCACTAGAATTCTGTAGAATATATTACAACAGAAAGATAAACACTGTCTCTGGACTCACTTTTTCACAGAGAATATCCCAACTAAAAATGATTATTAAAATATTTTTCTGAAGAAAGAAAATGCACTTGCAAGTATAACCTTTGGATAGTTACTTAAATCAGATTTATTTATTTTCATTTGCCTTCACAAACTATGATGCTGGTTTTTATAATAAAAAGGGTTTTCCAATATAAACCTGTAAGAAAGGGACATGGTGGAGAGAAGCAAGCTTTCGTTTATTAAATGAAAAATTAAAGAGTTAGCTGAGCATTCAAGAATGAAAAATAATTACCACCATTATGTGGAAGAGCCTGTTGAAAGGTGAGGGAATTCAGGGTGTTCCATTTCTAGGGCACTGACTAATTTCAATGTCCCTTACAATGCTTTTGACTCTGGTCTAGTCAGTAATAAGTAAAAATTGTAATTGCTTGGAAGCCAAAGCTCTCAAAATGTAATCTGTGAGCTGGCTGCCTCTATCCATTTTCCAAGAAATAAAAAATTGCACGTTCTGCCATATAACCTGGCAAACTTTCAGAAGAGGCTTAGACAAGGCTAGCAAGATGAGATCATTACACGGTTAATGTTTTGAATAGTACTCCCAAACGATGTATATATTTGCAAGTAGGTTACATAACAGGCTAACACAAAGTTATTTTACATGTTGGCCAAATTGTCTATCATTTTGCTACAGGAGGTAGGTTATCAAAGATGTCTTGACTTATGCTACTGACGAATATGGTATTTACTATGGTGATAAATACAATGAAAAAAACATTTAAGCTAAAAAGACAGGAACAAGCTGGCTTTAGGCTGGATGTGAAATAATTTCCTCAATGTTACCTGCTCACACTGTTACTCCTGATGCTGCATCTTCTGTTAGCTCTTACTTACCTGTTATAGGTACCATGCCTCCTATTTTAACAGTGGCTCAAAAAAGTACTTTATGCATCTGTTAGACTGATGCCATAAATCAATTTCTATACGTAAATGATGGAATAAACTGTGTGGAAGATTGCACAGATTGGCTCCTGAGCCTTATACCAAGAGAGTCCTAATAGAAAGATGGAGGACTTAGTACCAGATTTCCCCCAAGATGTTTTAGAAAAAAGAACTTTTTTTAAAGTACAAGTGGATTTTCTTGGTGCTGATCAATTTATATAATAATAAAGCAATAGAAAACCCCATTTATTTATTGCATTGGGACATACTAATTGTGTTGTGTTAGAGAAGTCAATGAGATAGTGAGTCATCAGTCACGCAACTTTACAAATGCAGGAAGCTAGATCTTCTCAGGGGTTTATGCAACTTACACATATTATTTCTCCGAAATGTGTGTAGAAATGTATTCTTTTTTAAAGTTAAACGAATTTGAAAGGCCAAATGTTCCATTGGTTGTTCGAGTCTCCCCTTGGGGAGCTATGCAAGTTAAAAAGCCTCTCAATAGTAGGTTTAACTCTGCATATAACCCATTTGATTAAAGCTAGTCACACATTAGAAAAAAAAAAAAAGCTAGAATCTCCTTGCTTGTATTTTCCTCCATCAGAAACTGCAGCACAGATCATATGTAAATGAGATGAGTCTAAGATCAATGGGGCTATACAATAGGTATTATTCTATGTCCTCATGCATGGCTGAGGGCAGCCACAGATGCCACCCAGTGCCACTCCTCTGAGGTAAAGACAAATGATTCTTCACGTGATTTGTAAAAACCTTGTTCTAAAAGGAGCTATTCAAAAGCATTAAAGTATAAACACTAGGTCATTTCCCTAGTCAACCAGAAGATGTATTTTTCTTTGTGGATTGTTGTCAGTTTTCGTTTTCCCTCATCAATATTCAGCTGGGGGTGGGTGGGTGGGTGGGGGGGTGTAGGTTTTGTTTGGGGTTTTGGTTTTTTTTTTTCAAAAGAAAGGTGAGAATATAAGAACAGGAGAAATAGGGGCTATTTTTCCCAGAAAGTACTGGAAGCATATACTGCAGTGAGTGAGCCGCAGTTCTTATATGGCATCAGAACTGTTGAGAAATGGGCAGAAATTATGTTCTCATACAAGATCATCATCTCATTCATTTGACAACTAATGTGGAATTTAAGGTTTGTACACATGTAATGAACAAAGAGAAACTATAAAGTATACATTGCAGAAAACCATGGAGTGTTGCAAGAATGACCGCTATCAGTAGCTGAGCAACGTATGAGAAAAATTCAGTTATAAAAGGCTGTTTATGTTTTATTTATGCAAAATAAACAGGCCCTACCATCAGAAAATACATAGAAATGAATGTATCTGTGACAAACTCTATTCAAGTACTAAAAGTGTCTCAAAATATTTACTACAGAATACCATTAAAATCTGCAATTATGAAATATGGAGAATACAGAGGAAAAAGGATGTTTTGAAAATGAACTTTTTTAAAAATCCAAACAGACCGAATTCATACAGTACGGGTTTTTGTGGGGTTGGTTTTTGTTGGGTTTTTTTTCAATGTACATTTTTAGATCTTTACATTTAGTGCCACTCCTCAAAGGCTATGACAAAGGCTAAAACACTAAAAGTGACCAGTATGTTCCCGGCCAAATATTAAGCTGGATCTTTCTGTCCTGCACCTGAAATAAGGTTGCCTCTGATTATGTACACCTAAACTGGAAATTCCTTGCAGAATTCCTATTTTTCTACAGGTCTCTGCTGGTTTGTTTTTGTTTGGGTAGTTTTGCCTGATTGTGACTTTAACTACCCTTCAGTTATGAGACCGGGCACAAAGCACCACTGTATAGCTCAGTCTAGTGCATCCTATGACTAGGAAAAACCAGGAGTATTGTCATTTTATTGGATCAAGGACAAAATTGCTAAAAATTAGGATTTTCTTATTTTTATCAGGTTAACTTGTACCTTTTTTCTGAAGTTTCTCAAGAAGAAAATCATGTTTTAGGGAATCAACGTTTGCTTCTGGGTGTCCTCTCAAACTATTGATAGAGAGAAATTCAGAAAAATCATGATCTTTACAACATGGCAGCGCAACTATTCCCTGGGCTAATTATGTTGGAGAAGAAGGAACGTAATCCACACAAACAACTCCTAATAGTTCTGTAAAACCTGCTTTTCTTTATATATAAACTCCCCAGCAATGTAATGATGAACCTAAGATAATTACAGGATTTCTTAAGTATCATTTCTCCCACCAGCAATAGATAAGTGGACACAATTCCCCATACTGCTACTTTATAGCCTGGATTAGATGGGGATGATAGTTTTTATATTCCTTTTATTTGGTTTTGTTGGAGATTTTGTTGTTGGTGGAGGGTGACTGTTTTTCTGGACTGGGAGATAGCCTGAAGATAAAAACGGGTTCTGTACCTAGCTCAGCATTCAGACAGCATACCATCCATTTTTTTAGCCTGGTAGGCAGTATGAAAACAAGGTTTATGCAATCACCCTGTCTCTCTGTCTGTGTCCAAAGTTCCGATAACTTTGAAGGTGTTAACCAGCTTCAGCAGAGTTTGAGAGAGAATAATATTTATACAGATTTCATAAAGAGATTACCAGGCAAAGCAGACACTAGGGTTCAAACATTTTTAGCCAAAATACAACTTCCTAGCCAGTCAGCAAATTTCAACAGATTTCCATTTCTGAAAGTGGCAGCCCGCATGTTGCTGCCAAAATGCCCCAGAGAAGAAGATGCTAGGTATATGCAGCTGTAACAGAAAATACTATTATAATTCAGGTAAATAGTCAGCCAACCAAGAGGCAAATCCATATTAAATCAGGTTTCATTACCTTTGGTGTTCACAGAACTAGCAGCTTTTATTTCTGAAGGATGATATAAATGTGGGCACTCTGAAGTTTCTTCAGATAATCAGTGTTAGTGGATTGCTACTCATTGGGTGCAAATTAGAAGTAAATATAATTCTTCACTGATCCTTCTACGGTCTATGTCTCTTGCAGGTGTTCACAAGACCTGTGAGGCTCCACACTGGCACAGCTGGCTGCTACAGGGATTGCTAACCAGCTCTTTCAAGGACCTCATTCACTCATCACTCACCCAGCCATAAAATTCAACTTCAAGCCAGATTCATCACCTGGATTTCTTTACTGTTGTACTATCGGAAGTATAAACTGCACCTGTTTAGTGATCTATGAGAACCAGGAGCTCATATTACTTGCAGCTGTCCCATAACTCAGTCCAAAGGTGATGATCTCAGCTTCTCTCTCTCTGCTATTCGTATTTCATAGGCTCCTACTAGCACTAGTATTGCGTACCATCCCTCTGCCATGCATTTCTGAACTGATTTATGTCTGTGTCTGTGTTTAAGCATGCATTCCTCATCTAGACATAATCTATTCAGTTCATGAACCAGCAATATTGGATATTGTGCAGCCTGTACCTCCTTACTGCAAAACACCCTTTCCATAATCACAGGAACCGTGTCTTGATTAATCCAAGCTCAGCAGCCCATTTCAGTAACACTTTTAAGCACCTCATCACACATTTAAGCACTTCTAATGTGTACATCTTGTTATCATGTATTTTTCAGGTTTTTCAAGCCTGCACAGTCAGTATGACATTTTATATTATTTTTTATTTTCAGTTTATGTTGCATTATTTTAGCTTATAGCAAATAAATTCTATTTAAGGTAAGATTGAGGATTTATGGATGAGCTTGAGGCCACTAATGGGTGAGACTAATCCTTCCAGTGTTTCAATTTCTCTTTCTAAAATGATACCTTTAACACATACTTCCTAAGTGAAATAACACAAAGAAAACAGATAGCCAGAGATATGTCCTCCTCCATCATGACAGCTAGAAAGAGGAAAAAACCCAAACAGGCTAGAAGTTTTGGATAAAAACTGCTACAATTTTGAAGTATTTGATAAAAACTGCTGCATGATTCTGATTTAATCAAAATCTCTATGCTAGGAATATTTCAATTGAACAGATTTCCACTGAGAGAATTTGTCAGACTGAGTAACTCTGAGTTGCCAGAACTCAGTGTGAACTCACAAAGCTGTTTGAAAACTCTTTTTGCTAGAACCTAATTCTGGGCATGTCCTCAGTTGTGTGCTGATCCAGGTCAAAGTGCCTAGCTGCCAGTATTTAAAACAATGTAAAAGGCAAAGACTTGGTGTTCCCCCTTTCTGTTTGGATTATCTGAAAGCTATGACAATTTTTTACACTGTGCGTTGTGCTCCTTTGATCAATATAAAGCTGAGCCAGAACCAAAAACAACAGCTAGTGAAACTAATAGCCAGGCCTGAGACTACAGAATTCACATCATGTGACAAATGCTAGTATTCTAAAGATACAAATTCCATATAGGTCCTAAGTCTGCCAGGAATCTATTAAAGGTATCTTACACACACCATTTTATAGTTAGGATCCCACACAGTACCATGGTCAATCTTGCTGCACTGAGAGCTTTGTATAGGCACCTTAGGAACCGTGGACAGTGATGCGCCGAAGATTCATATGAAGGTCTACCAGAGGGAGAAGGTACATGCCAGCTTTTGCCAATACTGCCAGGAGCTTGCTCATGCCTGACTAGAGGAGTAAAGCAGCCAGTGAGCAACATGCAGGACTTGAACTGCATAATGAAGGCTAAGGACTATTGCTAGCCAAGACTTCTTAAACTCCCAGAAAACACCAAAAAGTTCCAAGGATAAAGGGAATAAATGTGCTGGTAAAGATATATGCCTTTTCCTCAGATGCCTTTTTCCTCTGAGCATATGTTTTTGTGGGGGAAGGTTATTTTCCATGCTGATCACTTGCTCAACCTGCAGCCAGGCACTGGACATGCTGCTGGCAGGGCTGTACTGCAGGTGATCTCACCTCTGCACCAGCTCTGGGTGGCTGCTGGAGGCAGCCTGCCTCTTCCGAGCCTATGAGTAGCCTGGCACCCTGCCCCAGCCTCGTGATCACTCCAAACTGCCCTAGGGATCTCGCTTACTTCTCCTTTCCTCAAGCCCTGCCCCTGTGCTCGCCCTTTGATATGTAGAGTGAATCACGGGGTTTCATTCCTGATTCATTTCTGCAGCTGGGATGAGGCTCTCAAACCAGGCAGTTTGCCCTGGTCCCCAGCCTCCTTCATCTGAGCTGTGTCCCCTCTTCGCAGTTCTCCACCCTTTGGTGCACCCACAGTCCCACAGAGGAGCAGTCTCCTGTGTTGCCATCGCTCCGAGGAGTAGTTTCCACAGACCGGGGGCAGGTACACGAAGAGCAACAATTCCAAGTCATACACTTCCAGTGCACTTCATTTTGCCCTGGCAAATTGCTCAGCAGACATCTCACTTGCCTGTGCCCTGAATAATCACCAGCTGTACAAGCAGACATATAACTTGGCCTAGAATCACAGAATCACAAAATCGTTTGGGTTGGAAGGGATGTTAAAGATCATTTGGTTCCACCCAACCTGCCATGGGCAGGGACACCTTCCACTAGACCAGGTTGCTCAAAGCCCCGTCCAACCTGGCCTTGAGCATTGCCAGGGGTGGGGCAGCGACAGCATCTCTGGGCAGACTGTTCCACTGGCTCACTACCTTCATAATAAGAAATTTCTTCCAAATATCTAATCTGAACCTATCCTTTGTCAGTTTAAAGCCATTCCCCTTTGTCCTGTCACTATGTGCCCTTTAAAAAAGCCCCTCTCCAGATTTCTTGTAGGCCGCCTTTAGGAGGGGATGAGATATAAAAGTCAAGTTATAAAACATAATTTTAGTGGTACTGTGCCTCACTTCCTACACCTTCTTTACTGACCTGCCACAGCTTTCCTCGAGCAGCTAGTTTCCCCTGCAGTAGTGCGGCGAGTTACTTCCTCCCGAGCTATCAAACAGGGAACAGAACCTAACTCGTGGTTAGGTGCTACCACGAAACAAACTCAGTTGCGGAAAGAAAACTCCCCGCTTCTTCCCCCGTGACTACCGCAACGTGGAGTTGATGTGAGTTGGGGGAGAGCTCGTATCAGCGGGCACAGGAGACAAAAGCTGCGGAAAAAGGAACTTAGTGACTGAAACCGCTTTGCCCCCCACCCTTAGCTGCGGGGCGGAGCTGCGCCGTCACCTGATTTCCCCTTCCTTAGCCCCAAACCCCTCAGCCTGGGCACGGCCTCCCTCTCGTACACTGCTTCTGTGTGGTTCCCGCTTCAGGAGAGCGGGTGCGGTGCAACCAGCCGGGCCAAAGGAACAGCGGGAACCCCCAGCTGCCCGACCCTCACATACAACGGAACCTAGCCCGGCCCACTGCCGGCAGCGGCGGGACGCGACTGGCGTGGGACCGCCCCTGCCCTGCGCCTGCGCACGCCGCGTATCCGGGTCCTTAACGTCGGGGTTGCTGTGTCGTGCTGGAGGCTTCTGGTCTTGTTTCCCGGTGCTCGGCCGGCTACCGGCACCTGCGCTGCAGGTGGGGAAGGCTGTGGCGGCGGGTGGGGGGCCTGGACCGAGAGCCGGGTCGAGCGCGGCCTGTGGCTGTAAAGCCCTAGCGGAGCCGGGAGCCGGGTGAGGGCCGCTGTCGCGGAGGTCTGTGGGCTTCAGCGGGGCCTGGTGGTGTTTGCGGGAGGCTGTCCTCGTCTCTCCGCCCCGAGACCGCCACCCACCTGCCGGAGCATGGCCCGTGCGGGGCCGAGCTTTCCGGGCCTTGTTCCGCCCCCGCCGGTGGAAACTTTGCCATATTTGCGAAAGCGGCCATCGCTTTGGCTGGACATGCGAGGGAGCCTGTACATCTCCGGGGATTGCTGACTCCTGTATTCTTGGCAGCGCCAGCCTTACCGAGCAGGCCGTGCCCCGGGGGCTGGTGCCTGAGCGGGTCTTGAATGCTCCCCCCCCCCCTTCCCCGAGCAAGCTTGTGGCTGCTAAGTCGTTGCCTTACCATGCTGCGTCCTCTGTATTGGAGGAGCTAGTGAGGTTCGTGGTTGAGACGCAGCTGGTGGGGAGAAGATGGTTGCAGTTTGCGACTCTGGTGACAGCATAGAAGTTGTCAGGTACAAAGCAGATATAGTAGAGCTACTACTGTTCAGTACGTAAGTGCTGGATAAAAGTGCAAAGCGTTCTTGAGATTTGGTAAACTGTAATAAGGTTTAGTGCTTGAGTGGGAGGGGAAGCATGTTGGAGGAATACATTTGACTTGAAGGTGGCTAAACAGTTCTGTTTGCGAACTGAGATGTTTCTCCGAAGTTTCTGTCAGTAGAACAGCCTTATTCTAATTACGGAAGATCGGGTACAGCTGGTATTGGAGGCTATACTCGTATTAGTATTTTAATTCAAGTAAAGGCTGTACTCTTGAGATGAGCTCCTAGTCATCCTTGCTTACTGCATTTTCTTTGACATCCCGGTGTAATCTGGGAGAGTGTAAGCTCTTACCCTTTTGGAAGAGCCTAAAACTAGAAGGTGCACTTCAATTGTGAGTGGGTGTTGTCAGTGTAGACAAGAGGTAGTATGAAATACACATGTATAGTGTGGATATTGAAACCTCAGTATTCATAGAATCATAGAATGGTTACAGTCGGACCTAAGGTCAGGACCTTAAGATAAGCAAGTTCCAACCCCCTTGCCATGGGCAGGGGACACCTCCCACTAGACCATGTTGCCCAAGGCCATGGCCAGCCTGGCCTCGAACACTGTAAGGGCTGGAGCATTTACTACTTCTTTGAGCAGCCCTCACAGTAAAGAACTTATTTCTGCAGAGTTGCTGCTTGTTCTGTATTTAGTTGTTAATGTAGGCATAGCCTGAGCATATCAGTAGAGCAGGTAAGGTGAATACAGTTGTAGCTCAACAGGAGTGGGGATTGATCCCTAAGCTTTTGGAGCTGTAACAGTGACAGCTATTGCCTAAGCTGCAAGACTCAAAGTTTCGTAGCTTAAAAGCTGTAGGTCAGCTACAGGGAGAACAGTAAGCAAAAAACCCCATGTGGAATAATTGTCAATGCTGTCAACAGCTTTTCAGAAAATGTTTTACAATAGCTCAGTAACTATAGTTTTCAGTTCAACCGTTTCCATTATTGAATGGCTTCTGAACTTAAGATGTTTAAAATATGCTGTAGAGGCATAAGGACAAATAGTTTTTCTTCTTGTAAGGGTTTCATAACTTACTTTAAGAAAATAATGCTGCATGTTTGCTGAAACAGTAACTGTGACTTGTTGGCATTTTTTCCTTACTTTTCCTGTCTTAGATTCACCTAGCCTTGTGCAATATAATGAATTATTGTCGTGCTTGTGTTACCTTCACCATACTTGAGATCTTTCTGTTCTGCCTTGAGTGATTGGTTTAAAATATTCTGACTTGTTTTGCTCTTTTGATCTTCCTCTTAGGGCTTCCTTTCTTGGTGAACCAGCATGGTAATTGCTAGCAGCTGCTTTTAAAAATGCCTGTTACAATGAAAAAAAAAAAAAAAAGAAAAAGTTTTGCATTTTTAAATCATTCCTCAAGACATGGGTGAATTTAGTGGCTGGGTGTTAAGTTAAAATGGGTTCTGGGGATAAACAGGAGAACTGATTGCTGCTGTACAGATTTATTTTTTCAACTTTGGATTTATTTTCCATCTGTTGCAATTTAGAAAAGTTAGAAGGGTTTCTACTTGCATCACTTGATTACAGCCTTTAGTTTCACGTGTTCTGTGTTTTAAGGTAGCTTCAGTGTCATGGCTGAAAAACTACAGTAAGGAGAATACTTGAAAATTTACGTAGGTAGCAGAAATGTTTTTGTGGTTAATACCATTTTGTTAGGGTTGTTTTTTTTTAACAAGTCTTTAGAACTGCAGCACATTGCCAGCAGCTATGTTAAAATAATTCCTATTTTTCCCTTGACTGTCCTGTGCATCAGTCCTCGTTTAAGTTAAAGGGAGTCATCAGTTCAAACACCTGAAGGTCTGTATTTCTAGCTTAGAAACTAGTAGCTGATCCCATGTTCTGAAGACAAGTCCAGCTTGAAAAGCTCATTTGACTTGGGTCTGTAGTGTGTGTAGAATCCACTGAAAATTTCAAACTTGCTTTCTAGAGCGATGTCTTGAAATCTTTTCTTTTTTTCTTTTTTTTTTTTTATACAAAGATTGTGTATTGTGAAAGTCTGTACAATAACAATCCTTTGAAAAGCACAGCTAGACTGTTGCAACCTTTGCCAGCCATTGTGCTGTTCTAACTTAAATGCCTCTTGTTGACCTCTCTCCAACCTGTACATATTGAAGTATCTGAGCAAAGCTCCCAATTAGTTAAGGTTCTTGCAACTTGGGGTTGACTCCAGCTTGACAGGGCCTTAGCGATTTGCAGGTCTTGAGGAATCTGAACAGAGGGCAGCAGGAGTCTTGTCAGAGTGATGGTCATTGACTAATAGTTACCTGATGCAGAGGAGTAAGTGCAAGCCAAGTTTGTTCTTCCTGAAAGCTTTCTTCTGGCTTTTATTTTAGACATGGGAAAATCACTTTCTCACTTGCCTATGCACACATGCAAGGAAGATAGCTGCAATGGAGCCACAGTGTCTGATAATATGAGGAATGGATTACTTAACTCAGAATCACACAACGAAGACAGCAGATGTGGAGATGTGTCACAGTTTCCCTATGTGGAATTTACAGGAAGAGACAGTGTTACCTGCCCAACTTGCCAGGGAACAGGAAGAATTCCACGAGGTGAGTTTTCTTTATTTCTTTTTGTAACCTGTACATTACTTCATAACCATGTGATGTTGAAACTGTAACAATCCACAACAAATTACTCTCCTACTTAAAATGACATTTTTCATCGTTTTTACTTTGTAGCTCTTAAGCATTTTGGTATGATTACACTAAATGGACAAAATAAATTGAATCAGCTTTGGCTGTTACTTGTTGGGTTTTCCTTTCTACAATGCTGGTGTGTTCTTTGCTTCTCAGCTTTTAATTTGCATGTAACCCTAGCTCTTGCAAGTTGAATTTCCAAACCTTGATTTTTGTGACATTTTATTGCATCTTTTTTTAACTGCCTATTTTAAGCTATTTGAATCAATTTATAATTCTGCAAAAATAGCTGCAAATGCAGAGAGTTAAAAGAAGGCCTGTGCTACAACACCATTTCCCTCATTTATAGTGAATTTTCTTGCCCTCACTGCGGCCAGGGCCCATCAATTTCCTTTACTCTCTCTTGGTCCTGTCTGTCGCCGCTAGGCGAAGGACCCCAGCTGGGTGCTGAAAATACAAAGTATCTCTGGTGGCCCTGGGAGATAGTAGGCTGCACAGCATTAGTCTTCATGCCTGTTTTGTTTCCTAGCTGCCCTCATCCTTTGCTTTTCCTGTTAATAAAATATATTCTGCTTTATTTGTGCTTCTCTCCTATACACTAAGCCAACAGAACAGCTATTTAGGAAGAGACCATTGAAAGCAGGATAGCTGAACTGTGCAAAAGGAGAGTGTCAAATGTAGTGTGGTAAGGCACTCTACATGTGCCAGCCTGCTTCAGCTGTAAGATCTTTCCTTTGCTGGCAAGGAAGAACTGGTGAGAGGGTTTCATGCTTGGAGCTGCTTTGCTTTTGGCAGAACTCTTACCTAAAATAGATTATTCAGTGTAAAAGCTTTCGGAACTGATTTTTGACCAGTAGCTTGGGAAAATTGACTGTGCCATGTTGTCCTTGTACATGTGCTTCAGTCAGATTGGATTCTGATATAGTTCACAAATACTTCTGTCGTACGTGTGAATAAGTGTCAGGAAGCACAGGATATTTAAACAGTTGTAAGTGCCGTAAGAGGCTTGTACTTTAGCTGTTAAACTTCATACTGTGATGCATTCATTCTTTGAGTACCTCTGAATTTGGCAAATTTGAAATGTGGAAAAACTAGCAACTAAAGATTATAACTGAAAGACTATAGAGAAGGAAGTTTGTTCTGTTAGCTTGCTAATTTAAAATACTTAGTATCAATAGCAAGTCATACTCAAAATAGTGCTAACTAAAATGCAGTGATAGCAGGATTCCTGTGCTCAGAAGCTTATTTCTTTGACTGTAGGATTCTTGAATGTAATACTTAAACAAATGTGAGATAATATATCAAATATTTTTCAGTAACTATTAAAAATGTGTGTTGCCTGTACATTCTAATGAAAAAATGTGGTTAAAGTTAGAACTTTAAATGAATTATTAGAACAGACAGGGCTGTCTTTTTAATTATTCCTCATATTTTAGGAAAAAAATTTTGGGTTTTTTTGAGAGGGGAAAACTTAGTTTGCTGCATGACTAGTAAGGCAGACTGTAACACCTGATATGAGGCTACCCTGTTTTGTTACTTGGACAGCTTTAGGTTTTCACTATGACAAACTATGTGAGTGGGAGTGTGCAGTCTTGTTCAAAGCTTGAAGATGCTTTGTTGAAGCTGAGATGAAAATCTGTTTGAAATTGGTAGTGGCTTTTTAGAAGGTTGATATTACATACTACTACTGGCTTAGCATGCTTTGCTCAGCTTAGTGATTCAGTATGGAATCACTTGTAAATGGTTGATTAGCTAAGTGATAATGCTGGTCAAATGCTGCATTTGGCTTAAAAAATGCAAATAGACTTGGTTTTAGAATCACAGAATGGTTTGGGTTGGAAAGGACATCTAGTTCCAACCCCTTGCCATGGGCAGGGTCACTTCCCACTAGACCATGTTGCCCACGGTGCTGTCTAACCTGGCCTTGAACCCTGCCAGGAATGGAGCATTTACTCGTTCTTTGGGCAACCTGTTCTAGTGCTGGACCACCCTGTTTAAGTTTAAACCCGTTACCTCTTGTGCTATTGCTGGAGGCCCTGATGAAGAGTCCCTCCCTGGGCCCTTGTAGGCCCCTTTCAGATGTTAGAAGGCTGCTATGAGGTCTCCATGCAGCCTTCTCTTCTCCAGGCTGAACAGTCCCAACTTTCTCAGCCTGTCTTTGTGTAAAGGGTCTGGAGCACCTCTCATCATCCTCCTGGTCATCCTCTGAACTTGCTCCAACATCTCCATTTCCTTCTTATGTTGAGGACACCAGAACTGCACACAGTGCTCCAGGTGAAGTCTCACAAGAGCAGAGTAAAGGGTCAGGATCACCTCCTTTGACCTGCTGGTCACGCTCCTTTTGATGCAGCCCAGGATACGGTTGGCTTTCTGGGCTGCGAGCACACACTGAAGCCGGCTCATGTTCAGTTTCTTGTCAAACAACACCCCCAAGTCCTTCTCCGCAGGGCTGCTCTGAATCTCTTCTCTGCCCAACCTGTAGCTGTGCCTGGGATTGCTCCGACCCAGGTGTAGGACCTTGCACTTGGCATGGTTAAACTTCATGAGGTTGGCATCAGCCCACCTCACAAGGGTGTCAAGCTCCCTCTGGATGGCATTTCTTCCCTCCAGTGTATCAACCGAACCACACAGCTTGGTGTCATCGGCAAACTTGCTGATGCACTCAATCCCACTGTCGTGTTGCTGACAAGAATGTTGAACAGGATCAGTCCCCGCACCTTTGAGTTGAGGCCTTTCTTCTTCAATGGATGAATCTCAGTTCCATGTTCTTGTACAGCAAATAGAAAAAGCTGTACAGGCAGATGTAGTCCATGTATTTTCAACAACTCATCTGTGCTGCTGTTCTTAATTTCTGCTGTTGAGATAGCACCCCCCCCATGCTGTCTTATGAAGTACCTAGTTGCTTGGAGAAATTCCAATAGATACTTTTAGATCCTTTTTTGACTTCCAGGGTGCTGCATCAGTCCCATGGAAAATGGCTGTGTATACCAGTGATTTCTAGAATGCGGTGTATGTATTGCTTGTGTTACCAAAGCCACCCAAATTGATACTTTTTTCTTTTAAACAAACTTGACCTCTGCTTTTCAGAAAAGTACATGCAGAGTGCCTTCTGGATCTGTTCCTACTGCCTGAGCTTGTGAGTGTTTTGTCCTATGACTTTATATGGTATGGCACAGAGAGCTGGAAGCTGTTCCTCTTGAGGAAATGGTGCCAGAGACCTGCTGCCTCCTGTGCATGTATGCAGCACAAGGGCAGAATTTGTTGCAGTTTTGGTCTTTGTGGGCTTGGTGGGTTTTTTTCTTCCATCTTGTGTAAGCCATGCTCTATTTTGGAAAGTGACATAATACAGTAGTATTCTACTTGGGTCATTGTTTGGAATGTAAATATTTATCTTTAGTGTTTATTCTTTGGTGCCATTAAGTCCTAATGGGCACTCTGAAGTAGTTGCAACAACATTTATTCTTTGCCTGTTTAAATTCTGAAAGAATGTTTTTGTTTCCAGGACAGGAAAATCAGCTGGTAGCATTAATTCCATACAGTGATCAGAGACTGAGGCCAAGGAGAACGTAAGTCAATAGTTGGTTGTGATACATGAATCTGCAGTTAATTCTTCTAGTTAAAATTCAGCAAATTAAAAAAAAAAGAGTGATAAGAAGAATCAAGCAAAAATCATTGGCATGTTTATTTGCCTGCAGTAGTGAAAGAACCCTGCTCATGAGTACTATCAAACTTAACTTCTAAACCTTGGAGAGTTATTTATTAACAGTTATGCATACTACTGGTGTGCTTACTCCCATGAGCGTGTCTTACAAAGCTAAGTATGCTGTATGATCTCTTCATGTAGATACTTATCTGAATGTCTACAGTAGTTAAGTATTCATCAGTCTTTGTAGCATCTTAATTATCTGAGCAGATACATCTTCAGTGTTAAAAGTCTTGAGTAAATTGATAACTTCCTTGATAACTACAAATAAGTCACCTGGAAATTAATTTGTAAAGCTCTGAACAGCTAGCAAAATCAAAAAATCATTCTATTATAGCATATTTAATATGTTTTTACTAGGCTCTACTTGAAGGTTTAATTGAAGTGCTCAGGGCTTCTTGTTCTGGCACTTTCTATTTGTTTGGGGTTTTTTTACCTTTAATATTTGTGTGTTTCTGTAGTAAACAGAAATGATTGTCAGTAACTTGTAATACTGTCCTGGATAATATATCTGCTGCTCTACTCGTACAAATTTGAGACCTGTTACTTGTAGTGCTCTAATTTTGTGAAAACTGGAGTTGCAGTGGAGCCTTTTGCTTATGTATTTTTCTTATTACACAAACACGCCTTCAACACTAGGTTAATTATGAATTTCCTGTTCCTTAGCAGGAGTCTGACAGTTTCCTGACAGTCTTAGATATCAAAGAATCGTATATAGGATTTGTAAGAGCTTTATTCATAAGAGTCCTGCAGAATTGCAACAGTTCTGCTATAAACAAATTTTAAGAGGAAGTGCTTATGTTTCAAAGTACGTAAATATTTACCTCTTCTGTTTTCCTCCAAGTTACAAATGTTGGGATAACCACGTTTTGAAACTTGGTTCCTGATGTATATGCAGAAGGAATATCTCAGAGACACAGATGTGAAGTGCAGCATAATGTTTTTTTTTCCTCTCTTGAGCACTAGTGGAAGTTAGAAATAGGGAGCATGACTAGTAAGTATAGCTAATTCAATCTATCACTTAAAATAAAATGACATTATTGTTTAATATGCTTTTGACTCTGAAATGTGTTCTTTTTTCCCCTCCAGAAAGCTCTATGTGACTGCTTCTGTAATCGTATGTTTACTACTTTCTGGGCTGGCTGTATTCTTCTTGTTTCCTCGCTCAATTGATGTTGAATACATTGGTGTGAAGTCAGTTTACGTCAGTTATGAACGGAGTAGTCGTATAATATATCTCAATATCACGGTAAGCCTAGCTGTCTGTTTGGATGTTTGTAATGGGTAAGTGCAACAAGAAATACTACTGCAACAGTTTAACATGCATAAAAATTGTGGTCCAGCTGGTAAGGCTACTTAGTACCTTAAGAAATACAAGCAGATATAATGACCAGCTGAAAGAATGTAACTGGACCCGCTCTGGCTGGCTCCTGCAGCTATAGCTAATAGAGCTGAGTTGCAAGCTACCACTGGGTCTTCTGTTTTCATGGGAACAGTGAATTTGAAGTTCTCTGAATTATTTTTTGAATGAGTGAAATGTAATGTGTGTATGTGGGGATGTTATGAAGTGCTGTCCAGGTACTGTGCTTCTGTCAAAACTGGTTTTGAGGGAAAATTACTTTTTTATTCACCTTAAAACTTTAAAGTTATTTTTTTGTATGTTTCTTGACTTCTTGGTAATGCAGTCAATACCGAAAACCTAAGGACATTTGGTAGAGTTCCTCATTTTAAATAAAGCAAGGCAGCCGTGGGAGAAGATGGTCCTATGATAGCTAAGTTTCCCAGAAACACTAGTTGAGGACAGGAAGAAATGCGTTCTTTGCAGTGGAGGGTAGTCACCAGGGATGTTGTACAGAAGTTTGTGCAGCTCAAGATATTCACAAAAAAAACCCAGAAAGAGGTTAAGTGATTATGTCCTGTGTCCTGTGTGTGTCATCGTGTTCCACTCCGCCTCCAACCCCCAATCCTAGAAGGCAGGAATATACTTGCACAATTTCAGGTCTTACTGTCTCAAGCACAAACTTCAAAATGTGTGCACATCAAGAGACACAGAATGGATAGCTGCTAATTTTTTATATTTGGTTGGTTTGTTTTTCAGAGCACACTAAATATAACGAATAACAACTATTATTCTGTTGAAGTGGCAAATATCACAGCTCAAGTTCAGTTTTCTAAAACAGTTATTGGCAAAGCACGACTAAACAACATCACCAACATTGGTCCTCTGGATATGAAACAGGTAAACAGGATAGGCTTTCAAAGTTGAATACACATTAATCTTCATATATAAATACACTCATTGTTTTTTGTTGCTTTTTTTGTTCTTTTTTTTTAGATTGACTATATGGTACCCACAGTTATACAAGATGAAATGAGCTATATGTTGTAAGTGTACTCACCTCTAAATATCACATGGGTCTGATTAAAAATTACAATGGTGTTAAACCAAATTTTTTTTCAAAGTCAGCAGAAATATATTCATAGAGATGTGTCATTTTCTTTGTGTGAGTTTAATAGTAGTTGAAAAGTAGTTAAAACATGGTTATTTCAATAGTTGCACATAGTGCCTTGCAGTACCTGGCTCTCAGCACTCTGAATGGTATCTCTTATCCCAGTGTGTTAGGCCTTGGCAAAAACTAGGACATGCTGTTTTGGAGGGCAAAAATGCAGGTGTGTTCCTCTAACAAGTTTTCTAGTAACTTTCACACTAATTTCTCTGATGGCAGAGGGAATTTGTATTTAATTCTATGCAAATTAGAGGCAAGTTTGTATTTCTTTTCGTCAGACCATGTGTATGCAGTGATAAGCAGTGTTTATAGCTTGTCTTTTACCTGATGTTATTCAGAGCTTCTGAAGTTTATTTGACCAACAAAACCAAATGTGAGTTCTCTCACACTGAAATGCAGACTAAACAGAACGAGTTAAATATTGAGACTTCAGGTCTGTGTGCAGTTCCAGTGGATCCCAGCCCTTTTGGGGTGGGAGAACACCTTACAGCTTTTGAAGTAGAATGAATTGAAATAGGTATGAAATAGCAAACTGGGCAGTAACTTTAAATAAGCAGGAAGTGTACTTTTGTCACTCTTAAAAACATGTAAGTTAACTTTGTGTAAACACTGAATCTTTCAAATTTGCTCATCCTTTGGATGCATGGAGAGTAGATAAATGTGGCCTTTGTAGAACTAATGCTAATACTTACTTAGTCATGCTTGTGATGCAGCAATGCATTTAAATTTATCATGGTCAATACTGTGGCCTTAATGTGAGTAATACTGTTGAGAGTCTGTTCCCAACACTAGCTGCAACTTTTACCTGAAAGGTGACTAACCTTAGGAAAACCTGAGTGACTTGGATATGTAGAGAGGTGCGAACAGGCAAGAGCTGTTCTGCCTATGGCCTGCATTGAATGGATTTCAGGCTCTTCTGTTATAGCTGCAGCCTTGATAATAGTGTGGAACAATGATGTGCTTGCTGGTTCAGCTCAGAGGTGGATGGTGAATTCTTGGAATAGAAGCAGTGAAATTGTCATGTGTCAGTGCCAGCAGTCTGCCCTGGAGACAGCAAGTAAGCTTCCTTAGTTTGAACACTCAACTGATGCAGCTTCACGTGGTCTTATTGGGGTTTTGTATTTTTCACTATGTTTGGGTTTTTTCTCCACACAAAAACATTAACCTTTCCAGTGATTGCGGTGGTATAATCTTTCTGACATAGGCAGTATTAGTATTGTGGGTTATAGCATCAGAGGTTGTACAGTATCGCACTTCAATGTTTCCCCAGCTAGTCGATTTAAGTATTAGTTAGGCATTAACTAGTGAGTTGTTTTTGTTCCTGGAGCGTACATGTCCCATAACATCAGCTTAGGTTGAATACAGGAGATCTTGGAGTCCTGAAGTATCTGCATACAATCATCTGGATTCAAAAGGCCTGTATGATGAAATCAGCACCATACAAGGCATTTCCACACATTTATTTTGGTGAGCTGGCTCAATGTAGAGTTCAACTTCAGTGTAGTTCCTAGCTACTGTTTTCTGGTTGGTGCTGTGGTGTGTTTTGGGGTTGGGATTTTTCATTTTGGTTTGTGGGTTTAGGTTGTGGGGTTTTGTTTTGTTCTGTTTTTTAAAATTCAGAGTATCGGGGAATCAGCCTGCTTGGAAAAAAAATGTGTTGGTGCTGTACCTCTGCTTATCAGCTGGTATGTGCTGTTGGATATGAGCTGGCTTTCTGATATGTCACAAGTTGTCCATATTTTGGATTAAAGCATGTTCAGGTTAACTTCACTTAGATTCTGAAAGATGGAGTGAACTGTGCTTCACAGGACACTTGTGTTGGCAAGCATTACATGTAAGCAAGCACATGGGAAAACAGATCATGTGAAAGCAACACTATGTTTATAAAAGTAAACCTAGGTGAACATACATTCAGTGGCAGTGTTTTTCAACAAGTGTTTTTGTTGTCATTGCTAGCAACTCTGTAGTCTCTATATACATAGGTAGCAGAATTTCCAGTTGAAGACACGGTTCTTACTTTTCAGATAATTGCCTGTAAAAGTTTGATGCAAATCTAACAATTGTTTTTCTTTTTTGCAGTGACTTCTGTACTTTAGCATATATCAAAGTGCATAACATAGTAGTGATGATGCAGTAAGTATGGGAATTTTGTTGGAAACAATTTTAAAAACCATGTAATTCTAATTGAAGTATTACTCAAATACATAATCCTGGCACCTTGTGCATCTTAGAAAATGAAATCATCTTGCTTTCTGTTGTAGTAGGTTCATAGTTCTTGAAACTGAGCTGTGTCTTTGGACAGGTTCTGGTGGTGTGAAGACACTTGAATAGGCAGAGTTGTTATTGCTGTATTGCTGTATCTGCTCTGCAGCTTGGCCATAGCCATGGCTGTACTAAGGTCTCAGATACTTTGAAATTAGTTTGTGTATCGGCCACTGTTCAAAAGTTGCTGAGGTCTTCATGAAGCATTACCATCTTCCAGGAGGGGAAAGGGTAGGAGGTCTGTGCTCAGAGAAGTAAATGTCTTTCATGGAGAAAATCTGTTGTGGTAAACTGGTAAGCTAGTACTGGGTTTAAGTTTATTTGAAACTTACTTTTTCCATAACATTTTCCTTAAAAACCCTAATAATGTAAAAATGTTGCTAATTAAAATAGGAAACTCAAGTCTTTTACAAAAAACTTTCTTCTGTTTTGTCTCTTTTTTAAGAGTGACAGTGACATCCTCTTACTTTGGCCACTCTGAGCAGACATCCCAGGAGAGATACCAGTATGTGGACTGTGGAGGAAACACAACCTACCAGCTGGGCCAGTCAGAATATTTAAATGTACTTCAGCCTCCACAGTAAAAGCACCTGTTGGTTAGTGTGGAATGACTGCTGATCCTTGCAGAGATCCTTTGAGTAGGACTGGTACTACCTGAAGGGGAGGATATATGCATGTGAAGCTTAGCGAACATGATGACCTGTTTACTTTAGATGCCAGGAGGGAAAAGGTGCAAAATGTACATAGATGCACTTGTTAAATGTTGTGTTTTCCCCTTCTGTTTGCTTTCTATTACTGTAAGCACTTTTGTCATGCGGTGGGAGGGAGAAGGGGAATATCAGATTCTTGAATTGAATTGGGACCTTTCCTTACAGTGTGGTACATCAACTTAGAGTAACCATGTGTATGTCTGTGTTTAGGTGAAATGTGTCACTAATGAGCACTTTAGAAAAATTGATACTCATAAATTTTAAGTTCATATGTAAGTTCTTGATATTTGACTATTGAAACTGGCAGTATTACTACTTAAGTAACAAGATTACTTTGAGGTATCTGGCTGTTAGACTTCTGTTAGTAACCCAGTAGTGATAGTTCTTTATTTTGGGGCTCTACTTTTTCTTTGCCATACATGATTAGAGATGACATGCAGTCTGTGAAAGCCAGGAAAGCTCTCTAGGATGACACTATACTTGAATGTGCAACTTCCAGAATCTGGCATCATTTCATTTGTATTCCCTCCTGCTACCTCTGGGATGTTATAAGGAGAATGTATGTTGTTAGATTTAAAGTTGGGTTTAAAAACAAAAAAACAACCCCCCCAGAGCCATTACCAACAAAGGAAAAATTCCAGACTGTATTAAATGAATGAGTGATGACTTAGTGTCTTTCTACTTTGATTTTTAGTAAACTTCTGAGTTTCAGCTGTTAATTTAAAGTCAAAATTGTACAGTTGGAACTAGGGGGCATACTCTTTGAGCACGGGTTTGGGCAGCTTGTAAATTTTCCTAAGTTTTATTGGTTTAACATACTATGTATCTAAGCTACTTGTGTTAATATGTTTGCGTGTGCATATTTAGTGCACAAGCTCAGCAGGCAATGCAGTAGCCACCTGAATCTCCAGAGCACTCAAAATTCACATCGAAGTTCTGTAAGGGAGAGTAAAGCAATTCTTTCTGTAAATGCAAATGCTGATGTAATCGTGAGACTGACTTAAAACAAAGCTATGAAATCATTTCAGTAGGATAGTTTGCACAATGAGAAATTCTGGGGTTATTATCAAATGTGGTCATTGTAAATATGGGGTCCAAAGTTGCTTGACTTCTTAAGACTGACTTTTTTAAGGGTCAGGTACAAAACTTTTTAATTAACTAGATCAGAATTGTTTTATTTCTAAATCAGATCAGAAGCAGCTGTAAGGAGGTACTATTGAGACTGTTGCATTGTAATGTATAATTTTTTTTAAGTAGATGTTGTGGTTTTTATGCTGCCGATCTCCTGGAAATAAGCTATATAAGATGAATTAGCAGTAAACACTATGGAAAAAGGCTGCTGAATAACTTCTTGCAACTAACAATCTGTTATGCTTCAGTACTTCAGTGAAGGCACGTGTCTTTATTACTCTTTTTTTTCTTCATTGGCCTTTCTTTGGTGGACCTAATTGGGTGGGTGAGGAAAAGAATTTTGATGATGTAAGACTGATTTAAAAGAAATTAGCTAACCATACAGAAAAAAAAAAACCTCCTCTGTTTGAATGCTTTGAGGTCTTATTCCGAATGTCTATTAAAGGTTTTGGAACCCAACCTGTCAGTTTCATATAATTATTAATAACATAAAGATGCCAGCTTTTGGTGTTGGAGAAGTGGAACTGGAATGTCAATTCTGATTACTTACTGTAGTTATGTTCTGAAAGCTATTGTTGAATCTGCGTACTTAAAAGGAAACATTCCTTATTATAGCTTATAATCATAAAGGAAAGTAGTTCACTACTGACTCTAATCTTCCTAGAGTATAGATGAGGTTCAGTCTTGTGGCTGATAAAAATTCATGCAGAACCATGTCTGCTCATCTGAAAAGATGCAGGTGATAACTAAAGACCAGGATAGTGGGGAACTGGCTAGAAGCAGAGAGGTACTCTTGTTATCTGCTGTTAAAAGATATGCTTATAATGAAGATTAGGGAAAGCATTCTGATTTAGATCATGTCAGATCTGAAGATAGCCAGTAAGTGATACAGTTTGGGGGGTTATTTTTTGTCTCTTGGGCTAAGTATTTACACCTAGAGTTTGGTTTTGTTTGCAGGTGGTTTGGGGGGGGGGGGGGTTGGGGGGGTTGTTTTTGGTTGGTCGGTTGGGTTTTTTTAATAAGAAAATAAGAAAACAGGTTTAGGCAGATACTTTCATTTTCAACAACTTTTTCTTCAAAGGATAAGAGGTAATCCAAAATAACTGGAATGGCACAATGATAAAGTTATTTGGTGACAGTAATGAATGCTGCTAGAACAAGCATGGTGGGGGGAGGTTACACTATTTATGCAGTGTTCAGATTCAAACTGGTCTTTGAAAGTCTGGCAGACATGCTGAACAAAATACATAAATCTGTGGCTCCCATGTTGCATTAAATCATTGGTATTGGCTAATTGAAAATAATCATGAGTTACTCTTCCCATGTATATGGTGGAAGGGGAAGATACAACTGTCAATGTCTGTCATCTGGGATATCTAACGGATATAAACTTTAACACCATCAGTTTGTAGTAGACATACTGAATGTGAGTGAGCTCTTACCTTAAAGGGTAGGTAAAGATCTTATTGAATCCTCAAATTGTCAGTTACAGGAGAATCAAGGGCTGAAGGTTCTGCATATGCTAGTATGTCTTTGAAAATGTGTCAGCATGTTACTAACCAAGCAAGACAAGTATTTGAATGTAACTGATTTTAATGTAACATCTCATCAGGTAAGCATCTTTTTGAGTAATTAACTTGGGCTTAATTTTTTCTGTAACTGAGCTTGGAAGCATGCTAAGGAAGTAACAGAAGTAAGTCAGTATTAACTTGTGTAACTTTGTAAATCAGCCATGAGAATAGATCCAAGTGACAGACCTGTAATTATATCACGTCTGTTTATCTTGATTTTAAAATTAAGAAGGCAAGCCTTTCAGCTCCCTGTAAATCAGTAAGTACAGATTCTCTCCAGAAGGTCAGCTTGACAAATCATAATTTTCTTTTTGTTTTCCTGTGTATAAGATGGTTTCTGAAGGACTTCTGAAGCAATTTGTATTTCGCCTGTAACTTCCCTGTAACCTTAGAATGATAGCAAATACATGCATACTGCCATGGTAGTGTTGTGTTCAAAGGGATTTATTTCTAGTATGATTCATTTGAATTCCCATACTAAAACCTTGCACTTTAAAGTAGAAGCCCTGTTATTTATATCTTCAAATAGTGGTCCAGAAGTTGCAGTGTAATGGCACCATTGAAAACCAAAATTTAATGTATTCTGTATACAGTAGCTGTAAAACTTTAAAATTATAACTTAAGGTAACTTAATATTGGACACATAAATGTGTAAAAATGTTGCATATCTGGCCATTCCCCATGCCCTGAAGAACAAAATTATTTTACATTTTAAATATGATGCTTTAAATATGATAGAATGAAAAATAGGCACCAAACAAAAGATCTAACCCTCAAGTACCACTTGGAGAGATGTAAAGGCAGGTTCTGTTACTAAAAGACGTAGTTCCTGACACTTTTGAATTCCTGGTGTAGGAAAGAGCCTGTAGAAGCTTATTAGTGATTTGTTTCCTCATCCTCATAGAGGATAATTACTTAATCTTGTGTGAAGACAAGCAGAAGTGTCTTGTGTGGTATAGCTTTGAAGTTTTTAATGTACTTCTGATGTCTGCATGACCTTGATATTAACACTGTGGTGTTTATATTTGCAGCCTTACGTTGGCAGACTTAAGTACATGCCTTAGTTGTCTTTGCCCTGGATTGTCCTTGAAGTTCTAAAAGTGAATAAATGTTTTCATGGCAGTATATTGCAGACATTGCTGGGCTTTTCAGCGTGTGTTATATAAAGGTAGCCATTTCAGCTCGGAATCTAAAGTCCTTGAATTGAACTGTTAGTGTCTTAACCATCTGACTGAAGTGCTGTGCCTCCTTCATGAGGGTGCTTGGAGTACTGTGAGTATGAGAGGAATATCTAGATTCAGAAAATCTTAAAAGAAAAATAGTGTTGTTATGTAGCATTTAAGGCCTTTTTCATTTGTTTGGTTTTCGATGGTGATTTAGTTGTGGTTTTGCTTTTCTTCCCGCCCCTTGGACCTCTAGTGGGCTCTCTGTTCCCAAACAGCATCTTCTGAAACAGGTGACTTGTTTCAGAGTTGGGTAGCTACATGAAGCTTCACATCCATTGGACTGGACTTCAGAAGTTAAGAGATAAGTAACACTAGCAGTCATACATCGTAAGAACTAATTTTTTTACTTGCCTAACAAATGCCACAACCCATGCAATGCTTCCAGGTTTACTGTTAACTCTGAAAGGGAGTAAATAATGTAAGTGTGACCAAGGAACTTCAATAATGGACTACTTGCAACCAGCAAAATATTTGTTAGTGTTTGCTCTGATCATGCCTAGAAAATCTAGACTTCTTTCTTTTGGGGGTGAAGTAATAAAACTCAAGTCAAAACCCACACAAAATGTGTTGAAAACAGTAATTTGGGTATGGCAAAAACATCCAGTGTTTGTCTACTTGAGAAGTCACCTTCATGCTTTTACCTTTAGCTGGAGAATTCTCATCATTACTAGAGGGGTAGTTCGGGGTAGTTGGTTCTGCTGCCGTACAGCTTTTGCCGTATTGCTTTCCTACCCCTAGGCAGGCCTGTTGGACAGGAACAGTTGTCTGCAAGGAATCTATACAAATTCAAGCTAGTGTTGGGTCCCCCAGTGCAGTGTGAGACTGGTGGCAGTAACATACTAATCCTCATACTGTCCTCTTCCACCAACCATCATATGGGTCTTACCACCTGGATGCATACAGTCTTTTGGTATTGAAACTGCTTTTGCTTGGCATGGGGAAGGGGTACTTGGTGCCAGTCATGCAAGTAGATTATGGTGCCTGAATATTTTGGGCGTGACTGTCAGTGATTTAGTTTGGGTTTTTTGTTTAAGGAAGCAAACTTAACCACTGTTAACGTCCACTGTACAGAGTGTCCATTTAATTGCTTGAGATATGTATAGAGATACTAATGAGTGATAACTATTTTTGTAACTTACTTGTAAACTGTTGTAATTGTGTAACAAGCCATCTCTCAACTTAAGCATGATAAACTAGAAGTCAAGGGGTATTTGGGAATGACTTGTAGGATCCAAGCTGTCTTAATATAAGTTAACTGGGACACGGGATCTTGTTAGAGGTTCAAAATCTGGAGTTAACTTCATTATGAATATATATTTATAGACATGGTTGACTCAAGAATGATATTAAATTTTCTATCAAAAAAGTTTGGGTTGTGGTCGTTTGATTTTTTTGGTTGGTTTGGGGTGGATCTTTTTTGGCATTCCATGATGTGAAAACTTTGCACTTTTTTTCTTCTTTTTTTTTTTTATACTATGCCTTTTGTGTTAAGTCTGTAATAAACTCCAGTATCTGAAAGCTAAGCACCACCTGTGAATAAATTGCTGTTGTCTGACTGGACTACTATAGTAACTGAATTAAAACCCCAGGGTGGTGTGGTGGGTTGACCCACAGCCAGCAGGTGAGACACCCTCCACCCCCCAGATGCTCATACACTCTTCCCCCTGGTGGGATGATGGATCAGTATACAGACAGTTTAACAGGGGAAGCAAAGCTGTGTGCAAGGCAAAATATGAAGTTTATTTCCTGTCAGCAGGCAGTTGTTTACTACAGGAAGAGAAGTGCCATAACGCTGAATCTCTCTCCATCCTCCTTGATCATGCTGAGCATGATCCCATATGGAATATTCCTTTGGTCAGCTAGGGGCCTAGCCCCTTGACCATCCCCAGCCTATTCACTGCAGAGCTGTGGGAGTAGAAGAGGAGGAAACAATGAGAAAGGAAACCTAGGTGCTGCATGAGCACTGCTCAACATTAGCCAGAACACCAGTGCATTATCAGTGCAATGGAACCAAGAGACCTGGTAATGTCAGAAACCTCTGAAACATTTCAAAGCTCTCCCTGGCAGGCTGTGGGTTGCTTTCCTTTTACTTCTCAATTTCATATAGCTTTCTATGTAGCAATGACTGAGCACATACTTGGGATGTGTTCTTGTGCTAATGTGTTAACCTGAGAGTACTTCAGGTGCACTGGTGATGAATGACACTAATTGCCTTCCAGTGTGAAGATGATGTCTACCTGGCAACTTAAGGAATACTAAATCACACAGTTAATTTTGCTAGAAGTCTCTTGGTGTCACATGAGGTAAAGATCCATCTACATCCTTGTTTTGATTTTGGGGTTTTTTTCCTTCTCCAGGAATCCCTGCCTCTCATGTCTGAGTGTTGAGATGCCACACTTGTGGTTCCTGTGTAAGGGTAGCAGTTGCCACACAGTTTAATGAGCTGTCATGGGCACTGTGGAGCTGTCCCTGCTCTGTAATGGAGCTTCTTTTTCATAAGCCAATGAATCACCTAATAAAGTAAAAATAGAACTTGATTAAGGAGTTTCAGCATCACTGTAATGTAACATCTCACTGACTGCAGTTACGGATGCCTGAAAGGCAATGATGTGTATCATTTCTGAGAGGAAGTAATACTTCTACCAGCCAATGTAGTTGAGGTTGAGAAATAAATGTTGTTTACCTTTGTCTGACTTTCCTTCTGACAACCACACCACAAAACTGTTGTTCCGGTACCGGTAAGAGGAGTGATGTAAGGGTTACCTCAATAGATGGCAACGTTTAGAAAAAGAACAGGTAAAGACCTGCTGGGATGCCTTTGGTGAGTTTAATGAGGCTTATGTTCTACTGGGGTGTGTATTCTTTCCTAAATACATCTTAAATAGTATAGGTTTGGGGAATGTTGGTGATTGTATTCAATTGTTGGTAGGTTGAATTCACCCACCATTAACTTGTGCACAAATTTTACATTCAATGTATTTAAATTTGACATAATCAGTGCAATTATTTCACTTTCTCTGCTGGCACTGGCCTTGCGAAAATCTTCATCAGATACGCAAAGAAATGTTAAAATAAGCCTTAGGAGCCCAAACTGTTGCAGATTATGGATTCTAAAACTCATGCCATCTACAACCACTTCCATTTGATGGCAATCCAGAGATGGAGCAGAGTTGCTATTTCCACACCACTTTTAATGTGCTATGTGACCTGGTATCTCTGACTTCCCTCTGAAAGATTCATGGTCAGGAGTGTATCCAGAGTTTCTACCACCCTCTGTACCATGCCAGGATCCAGCTTCTTCAGTACTGATAAATATTCTTGGGGATCAGGACTGAAGTGCTGACTTACAGACTTAAGGAGACCCAGCAGATTTAAGCCCCTCTGATTTCTGGAAGCAAATTAAGCTGTTCTGTTGTTACAACCCTGTGTCTTGCTCCTGCAGATGGCTACTATGCTTGCCTTTAGTTTGCTCTCACTAAAAATGCAAAAGGCCAGAATGAAGCTGTGACTTAGAAAAAAATGTGCTAATTTTTTGTCGCATGCTGACAACTAAACTGCTTGATCTGTTAACACTTGAAAAATCCTCTTTAAACTGAAAGCTGGGTTTCACAAACAAGGGAGGAATTCAATTTGCTTCTCAAAAGAGCAGTGGAAATGCTGAATGCAACTCCAGGTTACCTAGTAACCTTGATGAGACCAGCTAAACCCAGGGGATGGCGTATGTAGGGCTCTTCGTTTAAAAAACAGAAAGAACTCCTGTCCCCCAAGACACCCACCTCCCTCTCCGAAAAACCTGCTCTTCCCTGTTACTGCCAATTGATTCTTCGATTTAGCTGATTGCTACTTACAGTCCGAGGCACCCCAGTTTTTATTCTGGTGCTGCTTCATCTTTATGTTTGTATATGGAACCCCACTCTGTGCTGCTGGTGTGTGGTGCTGCTTTCCCTCAAGAGGTGGTGCCAGGAGTCTGCAGCATGTGTGGGTGGCAGCAGCTACCCCAGCAAGGTGGATGCATCTCAGGGAATGCTTGAGGAGCTGAAGAGTGTTCCCTGAGGAAGGGAACTGTGTGAAAAGGTTGTTTCTGCCTCCCAGCCCTTCACCACTGTCCCTGTCCCAGTGTCAGTGCAGCGGGGAGCAAAAATAGCCTTCCAGAAAAGAGCAGGGCTGACCCAGTTAAGATGTTTCGATGAAATGGGGGTTTAATCTAAGAAATCCAGTATATGACTTCCATTCTGAATGTATGAAATAGTCCTGTTTGGAGGTCTCTCTGGGATTTGAAAATGTGAGAGACCTGAATATGTATTAGCTGAGTAGCAGTGAGAGCACAGTGTTGATGCTGAGATGTTTAATTCAGTGAAGGGTGTTTGAACAACCCTTGTTTGTCTCTGTGTAGCCACTCCAGGCATACCAAACTCAAAATCTGGTTTTTTTTTCAAATCTAAACTTCGCTTTCTTGCTGTGGACTCTGTCCCAGGGGCATGTAGGGTATTGTTGAAGCAGCTCAAAGACCTCTGTCAGGCAAAGATCACTGTGCCCTTAACATGGCAAAGTTACGGCTTTAAATGGACATTTTGTTACACAGTACTAATGTGGGAAAAAACCCTTGCAATTGTGCCAACGAGTTGTGGATGTTAAACACTGTCTCTGGCAGTGTTCAAGGCCAGGTTGGATGGGGCTGGGAGCAACCTGGTCCAGTGTTAGGTGCCCCTGCCTGTGGCAGTGTATTCAAAATCTTTAAAATCCTCAAATGCTGCTGTAAATAGCCTGGTGGGGGAGCGGGAGGTGCAGGAGGGGGGATGTGTCCTCTATAGGTTGGGGGAAAAAACACGGGGGGGGGAGACAAGAGGCATAATTGTTAATAATTCCCATTGCATGGCTCCCAAAGTATAGAGGTAAGACCACACTGAGAACACATACCAGGTCAGTTTCATGATCAATAATTCTATCCTATTACAAGCCCCATTATCATAAAGTGTAACAAAACAAGAACCTTAGCCCAGGCCCCAAAGCCAGTAAACACTGACACAGCAAATACCGGCTGTAAGGTAGGACATGCTGAAACTGTGACGGCAAGAGCAACACCTTTGAGAGCCAATAAATCAGCATTGTGACGAGTGACTATTAACCTGACACAATGAATGCTTATCATAAATATGATTAGACACACTCTGGTCAGATCTGTCATTATCTCAACCCTCCATGCCCCACGTTGGGCACCACAGAGAACTGTTGTGGTTTAAGCCCAGCTGGCAACCCAGAACCACGCAGCCGCTTGCTAACTGCCCCCCTCTTCCTGCCCCCACTCCCGGAGGGAGGGGGAGGAGAATCGAAAGAATGCAACTCCCACAGGTTGAGATAAGAACAGTTTAGTAACTAAGGTGTAATACAAATCATTACTGCTGCCACCAATAATAGTAATGATAAAGGAAATAACAAGGGAAGAGAATATGAAAATAAAAGGGGAAAGAGAAAAAACAATAAACACAAGTGATGCACAATACAATTGCACACCACCCACCAACCGATACCCAGCCTGACCCAAGCACCGATCTGGACCTTGGTGTGCTGTGATATGGAATACCCCTTTGGCTAGTTTGGGTCAGGTGTTTTGTCTCTGCTTCCTCCTGGCTTCTTGTGCTCCTCTTCACTGGCAAAGCATGAAAGACTGAACAGTCCTTGATCAGAGCAAGTGCTACTGAGCAACAACTCAAAACATCCGTGTGTTATCAGCAATGTTCTCAGACTAAGACCAAAATACAGCACTGCACCAGCTACAAAGAAGGAGAAAAATAACACATCTGAGCCCAGGGCACTGTGCCACAGCCTTATCTACCCAAATTACTGTATGCATGAGTAATGTGAATGGGGAATTTCATGGAATTATAATGTATATATCCCACACAATTATATGTATATAATTAAGGTATATAAGCTATAAACTGCCTCTTTTTGGTGTGCATGATAGGCAGAATTATCCCCCATGCACCCAGTACTGATGATAATAAAGTAATGTCAGCTCTCTAACCTGTCATTCTGGTTAGGGAGTTTATTTCCTGGATTTTGTTGACAAAACCAAGGAATTCCTGAATTCATTCAGGGTCTCAAATTGTGACATTTAAAGAGCAAATTGCCTTATTTTGAAAATACAGATATTTGTACCCCTTCGCTACAGAGACACAAGGATATAATATTTTCAAGACACTATATCAGACCAGTCAGTCTCACCTCTGTGCCTGGCAAAATCTTGGAGCAGATTCTCCTGGAAGGCATGGAAAGGCAAATGAAAAACAACAAGGTGCTTGATGACAGCCAGCATGGCTTCACTAAGGGGAAATACTGACTGACCAATTTGGTGGCCTTCTATGATGGGGCTACAGAACTGATGGACAGCGGTAAAGCAGTTGATGTCATCTACCTGGGTTTGTGCAAAGCGTTCGACACTGTCCCACACAACATCCTTGTCTCTGAATTGGAGAGACATCAATTTGATGAATGGACCACTCAGTGGATAAAGAACTGGCTGGAGGGCCGCACACAAAGAGTTGTGGTCAATGGCTCAATGTCCGGCTGGAGACCAGTAACGAGTGGTGTCCCTCAGGGACTGGTGTTGGGACCGGTCTTGGCCAACATCTTTGTCACTGGCATGGACAGTGGGATTGAGTGCGCCCTCAGCAAGTTTGCTGATGACACCAAGCTGTTGATACGCTGGAGGGAAGGAATGCCATCCAGAGGGAGCTTGACATGCCTGTGAGGTGGTTCAGTGCCAACCTCATGAAGTTTAACCATGCCAAGTGCAAGGTCCTGCACTTGGGTCGGAGCAATCCCAGGCACAGCTACAGGCTGGGCAGAGAAGAGATTCAGAGCAGCACTGCGGAGAAGGACTTGGGGGTGTTGGTTGATAAGAAAATGAACATGAGCCGGCTTCAGTGTGCGCTTGCAGCCCAAAAAGCCAACTGTATCCTGGCCTGCATCAAAAGAAGTGTGACCAGCAGGTCAAAGGAGGTGATCCTGCCCCTCTACTCTGCTCTTGTGAGACTTCACCTGGAGTATTGTGTGCAGTTCTGGTGTCCTCAACATAAAAAGGACATGGATCTGTTGGAACAAGTCCAGAGGAGGGCCATCATGAGGATGATCAGGGGACTGGAGCACCTCCCGTATGAAGACAGGCTGAGAAAGTTGGGGCTGTTCAGCCTGGAGAAGAGAAGACTGCGTGGAGACCTCATAGCAGCCTTCCAGTATCTGAAGGGGGCCTATAGGGATGCTGGGGAGGGACTCTTCATTAGCGACTGTAGTGATAGGACAAGGGGTAACGGGTTCAAACTTAAACAGAGGAAGTTTAGATTGGATATAAGGAGGAAATTCTTTCCTGTTAGGGTGGTGAGGCACTGGAATGGATTGCCCAGGGAAGTTGTGAATGCTCCATTCCTGGCGGTGTTCAAGGCCAGGCTGGACAACGCCTTAGGTGAGACGGTTTAGTGTGAGGTGTCCCTGCCCATGGCAGGGGGTTTGGAACTTGATGATCTTAAGGTCCCTTCCAGCCCTAACTACTGTATGATTCTATATATAAGTTAATCATCACTATTAATGCATATCAGATTTGGAAAAGCAATTTTCCTCTGGTATGAACAGTGTATCCAGAGTGGCATCTGTTTTTTGTAGACGCTTATCTTGTATTAAAATGTGTATCTGGTCAATAAAAGTAGCCTGGGATGACTGAGTTACTTCTTAATAGCTGGTGGAAAGGAAATTCACTGGAAGGGGGCAAATGTTTTCAACACGTGCAGTGAGCAGATTCACTGGTATTCCATGTCCATGCTCCTCTATAGTTTTTGGTCTGTAGGGCATTGAAGGACATCTGTGATTTTGAAGGACATATTTGCAGTGACCATGCAGCAGGCAAACTGGTCGGGGATGTTAGGTTTACGTGAAAGGCATTTTACTTGATTGGTTTTTATTTTCCTGGTCTCCTGAGCTATTTGAGTAATAGATGCTGTTAGCAGTATTACCTTACAGGGCAATCAGTATAGCCTTGATGTGACAATGTAATGTACTCATAATGTGCTTCATTAAATACATTATTGGATATAACATACCTACTTTATTTTGGGAAAGTCATCTAGGCAGCCTTTGCATGCTCCTAATACTCTGATACTGAAACACGAGTGGGTGGAATCTCACGCAATACTGCTTCTGGATAATACCTGCAGTCCAAGCATATGCAATTAACTATTTTCAGCAATCCAGAGTTTCTTTGCCATGGTTTTCAGCAAAATTGGGATCTAGGTTCGCAGCTGGCATGCTGAAACTACAGCAGATGCAGTCATGTTGCCAGACAGTGTGGCCATGACCTCTGATGGATTGCTATAGTGCAGCCGTGAAGGGGTTTTTCTGCTGGTTTTTTTCCCCAAGCCTGATCATTTGAACTAATTACCAAAGAGCCTTACAAATGAATGTACCCAGGTTCCTGGGGTTTGGGTTCCTGAGGGAGAGCATGCTGCAAATGATGCTGTTGCCTTGCAGCAGCAATGGTCATTCCATTAGAATGGCTGATTGATAGCGGAAGGTGTGGAAAGCACGGAGGTGTGCCAGGAGACATAAACTGCATCTGTACCGAATCTGACCCAAATCTCATTTGAAGTGTCAAGAAGATCAATTGCTTTATTATGGAGGAATATGAGACGATTGGTGTTTTAGCCTGGGTATGTGTGTACGTGCCTGCACATGTGCACACGTTTTCCCATGTGGGCTACTGATCCATTGCATTTGCAGTCTCTCGTTTAAGCCTCTGAATACTGTGCTGAAAACTCATGGTAATAAAATTTATTGTTGGCATAATACTGTCCATAAAGGATGGCCTGGGGTCTCCATTTGGAGGTAAAACAATACTTTTCATGTTTCTCTGAAACTACACTTTAGCTAAAGTAAACAAATCCTGCTCTGAAAAACATCCACTCAGACTGCACAATTGCTAAATAGCAATGTCATCAGGGAAGCTTAGAGCTGACTTTACAATTGATGGAGGTATAGAAGTCATGGAAGATCTTTATTTCTACTCTTTACCACTGGTCATACAGTGCTGCAACTTTAACTTGAGATCAGTGAGCACTTTCACTGGATAACATCGAGTATCCTGGGGGGAAAAAAACCCATAACAATGACAAATAATGAATCTTTGTCTAACTAGCAAAACATTGTCATAATTCATGAAAGATCTGAACATGCAGGTGCATACAATGTTATCAAAATGTTAAGCTTTTATAAATAAAATCCCCTCTCAAATGGCAAACTAGCTCCCTTGGAGTTGATGTGATACATTGCTTAATAAGAGCTTTGGTGAATCTTTTAGGCAAAGAAAATATCAGTTGTTTAAAAATAAATAATATATAAATGTATAGCTACTATAAATTATGTACATATATATGTGTATATAATTTCTGATAAGACATATTATATAGATTAATTTTATATATGTGTGTGTGTGTATATCTGTATATCCAATATCCCAATAGAAGCTACCAGGAAGGAAGAACAGATGTGTTACTTCTGCTAGTACTTTACACTGAAATGCTGACTCTATATTTGGTATAATGATAAAGTGGACCAGTTTTTAAATATCCCCTGGAAAACTAATGAGATTTGCATCTGTATAGTACTTTCCAAATGAAGACATTCATTTGGAAGATGGATGAATACAAATCTGATCCAACTTCTGGCTTCTGTTCTTTATTCTTGGACACGAATATTACTTCTTATTTAACATATTTAAATTCTTTATTTCTCCGTTTGGCAGGTGCTGATAAGAAACAGTGCAACCCAGAGAAATTAAACTGTGCACAATATCACTGCCAATGAACTGACTAAAAAGAGCCCCAAAACTCAAAACTAAAATGAGCTCCTGCGTAACAGCACTATCATCAAAGAGGTGTCAGAGGGAGGAACTGAAAGGTAAGTGTAAAAATCCATCTTACAGCACTGTTTAGCAAAACAACTCACCTAATTCTCAGTTCACCTTTTTTTTCTTTTTCAAAAAAAGAGGAATCTTGTAGTAGCTTTTTTCCCCCCTGTTACAAATACCTTGGTGTTTTCCTTTTTCAACTTAATCATTAAATTAGAAGTATAAACCAAGTGATTTTACGTCCTGCTAATGAAATGTTAGATGTGCCATGTGTAAGAAAAGCAGTCATTCAAATACAGCAAGAAGTAAAGTGTAACTAATAGAATTTTAGTGGAATTTCAAGTAGTTGGATAGAAAGATACACAACTCTGCCATGGTGTGGGAAAGGATGATTCATCCCTGAATCCCTAATTCTATTAAAAATATAAGATAATCAGGATACCAAGAAAGCAGTGTCATGTACCTTAAAAATGTATTTTGGAAGTTCAGAGATTAAATCACTCCCAAGCTGTTATGATTTTATCTTAAAATTGTTTGATTTTTTTTTAACTGAGTCCTTCCAAATGCATTAAGTGCTGCTTTATGAGTGTAGTACAAAACTCAAAGTCCAAAACAATTTTCCAGAGATATATCTGACTTATGTCATTGATCTTTCTTTTATAGGCTTATTTATCTTTACATTTTCTCCCGTAGACATTTACAGATTACTGCTCAAATGCCTGAGTTTCAGCATTAAATTTTCTGTGCTGGCTGAAATTTGGTATTCATAGAAAAAAATTTTTTTCTTTTTTTGAATCAAGATTAAAAGTAGAAAATTTCCAGGAGCAATATTCTGATTAAAATCTAATTTGGAAACTTAAACTGCAAAAATGCTATCGGTAATGTATTTTACTTGGCTGTAGGAGCAGGGTCCCATAGGAGCTTCAGTCCCTGTTGTGGTTCGTGAGAGGGGGATCTGGCTTACAAAAAGATACCAGAGTTTCCAGGGAATCTCTTAGGTATTGCTGACGCCAGGTTTTGGGGGACCTAAAGTTGATTAAACGAGGATGAGAGGCATTTGAATTTGGTAAAGGCTTCAATAAGAGAGCAGTCACCATGGTTGGTTTGCTAGAAACAAGACCATCAGACTAGACATGACATTTCTGCATGGGAAAAGTGATGATATCAGCGCTACTGATATTCTGACAGTCTTCATCCGTAGTGTTTCGCTTCTCTTCAGTAAGAGTGCACTGTAATTTTGACCTTCAGCACATGAAGAGGTGTGTATATGTGTACATATATGCATGTATAAACACGCATTTGAGCTATTAAACACTGAAAGCCCATGACAGAAGACATAAATGTTGACGGTCTCAATGAGTTTAAGGATTATTATGGGTTTTGCTGATAAACAGACTATTAGGCTTTAATATTGCCCTGTTTAAACTACATTTTTGCAGATGAATTATTAGATAATGACTGTCTCTGCCTTCTTTGTAATATACTGATAGCAGATTTTCAGGAGACATGCGAGACTCATTTGTTAACAGTCCCAGGAGGGATGTCATGATGATAAATAATGACTGTATCATCCAGTGTTGTCTCCAGAGTGACATTCCCTCTGGAACAGGGTGATTGCAGAAAAAATGGCTAATGGCCCAAAGTGAACTGACACACAGACTGAAGTCTTCATATGACACTATATCAAGCTAAAGGCAGCCTCTGTTTATTGAGATACTTCACCTCTCCTGTGTGCGCTGTTACCCAAAAATTTCCTGACATCATTTATTCAGTAACCTTCCCACTTTCCTCTGACCTTATTCCTGGCTACAGATGGTGCAGCATCCATTCATAATGTGTGATGGAAGTGTCTGGCTTGTAGGCTGTATATGAAAGCATACTAAGTAAACCACAATCATGCCTACAGGCTATAATCCTGGGCATGTCAAGTGGACGATGCTGAAAACAGAGTTTCTAGTTTAACTGCCATTTGAGATGCATTGACAGGGAATAGTAAAGTTAACATTTGCATACAAAGAAATGCACCTTATGGCCTTGCAGGCCTTACACTGCCATAGGTAGGTAGACTGGTTTTGTGCCTAACTCGTAAAGAGGAAGGATTCGATAGTTTCAGATGATCTGAAACAGCTGCCCAGGCAGGCAGTTGGAGTGGGACGGCGAAGGAGGAAGGAACAAACTTTAGAAGCTTACAGGTTCTTGGAATTAATTACTTTATATCCGCAAAGCACATTGGCAGACTTGAAGGAAAGAGGTTAGAACAGAGATGTTCCTCCCTACAGGTTGTAACCTCCCATTTCACTCTGTGTGGAGGTGCGTTTCAAAAGAGCCAACTCGTGATTAATTTTCTCAGATTCACTTATTGTCATTTCCAGAAAAAAATAATTGCAAGTTTTGCTGGCAGGAGACTGCTTAAAACATTGTTTTCCATCCTGTCTGTTTCCACTTATTCTCATGAATACATGTGCCTATGTTCAGAATACACAATTCATACGTAGGATTGTAGAGGAGTCTGCAGCAACAAACATGAATAATAATACAAGGTCAATAATATTGATGAAAAATTGCTAGCAAAACATATTCCTGCACCTCTGGAAAATCTACAGTGTTCAGTCAGAAACATCCTTTGGTGCCGCTTTCTGCAAAAACCAAGTGAAAGTGTGAATAGAGAATTAAATGTTCATTGCTCTGCTACAAATTAGCTATGGACTAGGTGCAAGCCTTGAATAAAGTCAGCAGAAGACTTTCACTGAGTGAGGATTTTGGAGTAGACTTTACCAGAATCAAGGAAATTATTGTTTGTTAAAACTCTAGTTATTTACTTTGATAAAATTTCAATGATAACTTTTATTAAACTAAGAATTTTGTGAGGCTTATGGGTTTTTTTTAGATCTTTGGTCAAAAGTTATGTTAAAGTCTTACTGAAGGTTTTTAATATAATTTAAATAAGAATAAAGTTGGTGGGGTTTTTTTCTTTTAAAGCTGCAATGAATGTTGTAGATTAGATAAATATGCTTATTTAAACTTTTGATTTGGGAAGTCATCATCCTGTTAATGATTTTGATGTGGTCTGGAAGGCTGGCATCTCTAGAGGTATGGCAACATTTGCTTTCTGCTTAGGAGTGGCACAGAGCTGGAACTGGGGAGGAGTGAGACGGGAGGTACTACTTTATCCAAATAATACCTAAGGGGTTTAATGTAATGTGAAATACTGTCTGGACACTGACTGATTTCCTGTGGTCACATACTGGGGGTGATGGTCCTGTTGGATAAATGGAAAGCAGCCCTTAGCTTTGCAGTTGTTCGAAGGACCATGAAGCCTGCTCATCTGGTGAGCTTGGTGAAGTTCACCACTGGAAATGCAGTGACTGAAGGCAGGACAGCATTGCCAGGGTTTCAGTGTCCATTCAGTTTCAGGTGCAGTCAGCACCTGCTTTGTGCCTTCTCTCTGAGTGCCGATGGCTTTTTGCATACTTCTGCCTTTCCCAGCAGGTGCTCTGAAGGCTGCTTCACAGCCGTGGGGTGGCAGGCGAGTGTGCTCACTTACACCCTGTGTGCATCCTGCAGCAAAGCCACTTCAGCCTTTCCCCCGGAGACCGCTGTCACTCAGTGTGACAGGCCCTGCTCGGAGGGACCTGTCAGTTTGGGGATTCTGTGTCCGTAGACAGAAATTATTTGTTTATTTAATCTTAACTCCATCCCTGCATTCAAGACATTGGCTTTGTGCCTGTGTTTGCTCGCTCTTATATGCGTGCTCACATCCTCGTACCTTCGGGTCATTGTACATTTAGGTGGAAAAATACATGTCTGTGTAATATGCTGTTAATATTTAATCAGACTCACTAGTAAGATTTCTACCAAATTCGTGTTCAGAAAACTGAATAGATTGAAAAGAAAAAAAAAGGCAACCATCATAAATTCGGTTATTCTGTAAAGTCTCAAGTGAATTAGGTTTCTGCGCTGTTAGATATGGTGAAGAAAATACTGTAGAGAACATACTTTTTGTCATGTATCTGCATTTTCACGAACTGCAAAGTTGTGGAGGCTCATACTGCAGACACAATTCCCACTTTGTTTTGTATTGTTAAACAACATACACTTGCATGAGTTAGTGTCCTGTCTTAAATTCAAGCCCTTGAGCAAATTCTAACAAATTGTAAATTTAATTTAATTACATGAGAGGAAAGAAACAAAGACATTCCTTATGCTAAGAGTTTGCAGAGCAACCTAGATTCCACCCCTCATTGGGCTAGTCTTATGCAGTGCACCAACTGCAGCCAGCTTTACTGAACCAAGTCCTAGAGTTCTGTGTGTATACATATGTCAGTGGGGTTTTTTTTTCCAGGTCTCTTGCTGGAAAAGTCACTTTTCCTGCTGTTATGCTTTCAGTGCCATGATTGAACTGTGAATTAACATTGCAGAAGACTGTCTATAGTGTTTGGTTGCTGACTGTACAGGTACTGTTTGCACTAATTCTCCTCTGAACTGTTAAACTGGGGGGGGGGGGGGGGAGCATGTTAGATCCACCCATTTCAACCATGTGTTGTGTGAACTTTAAGGCACTTTAGTACAGTTGACAAATGGCAGAAATCAAAGGTGAGGATTTTCCCATGTAAATAAGTTTGTATGTCATGAGAGCAACAACTTTGACAGAACTGAGGATTTCCTCTTTCTCATCCTCATCTTCAGTCTCTCTAGCCACAGACATCTTCAAACCCCAACGTCTCTCTCAGCCACGAGTTCAACACACAGGCTAATGTTCCACACTTGTCAGCACTCTCTGGAGAGTTGGTTTTGTCTGCAGCTTCACTGGCTGCAGTGGTTTCTGTTGGAGTCACACCGTGGATCCTGCTCACAGCCTGCTGCTGCTTGGATGACGGGCTCTGCATGAAGCATCTTTTCTCTGCAAAAGGCCTAGCAGAGAGATCAGCCCATCCCTGGACGCCCCCCAGGGGACCTTGCTTCCCGCTGTAGTGTTAACAGCTGGGGAGGGCCGTGCCCAGCTCCCGAGTTCCTCCTGATGGGAAACTGTCTAGACAACGGTGTTTATCCTTTCACAGGAAGGCATTTACCTTGCAGTTAGTCTGCACCCTAATGACTGCACTTCTTTCATCTTCACCACTGCTGTAGCCCAGAATACTATAAACTCTAATGGCTAAAACAGATCATTGCAGTGCTGGTCTTTGTGTTTGTTCTTCAGATTAAAGGATGTGGTTTTGACAAGACATCTGCTGAGCAAACCACTTTTCTTTTTCCTTAATCAGCATTCTGTGCCCCTATCCTCTTCCTCTGTTCTAACTCTCATGGCAGAAATGTTTGAACTCATAATTTCAGAAGCATAGGCTCTTACAGGATTATCTATGGCACTGAATAATTTGGGACTTATTTCTTAGAAGGGTGCTGGTTTAGGAAGTCTAGGTACCCATATTTTTCCTTTCCTTAAAACTTTTATAGCACTGTCAGGAGCTTTCTCTTAGTTGCTATTTTATTAAGCAGTAATTACTCTGTCAGATAAATCAGCAATAAATGACCAAATCCTTTTGGTTAGATATTTATCAGTAGGACCATATCTATGTGGATTCCTCAGTGTTCCATAAAAGGTGTATCCTTCCTACAATGGGGGTATTTTTTTGCAACACATGCAAGGGCCTGATATCTCAGTTGACTTGATTTCTGTGTTTGGTTGGTGGTGTTTAATGTGTTCAAAGGCATTAGGCAGGTTGAAGTTAGACAAATAGACTGAGCGTATTCTTAAACTTTGATTCTCTAGAACCAAGCTAAAAGCCATGTTTCATTAAGACTGCAATTATTAGCTGCTTCACCCACAGATGTGATTCACATGATTTTGATTTGGAGAAGCCTTGCAAAGCTCCTTTGTAAATGAGCTTCTGCATGATGCAGGAGTCAAATGAGTCCCACTTGAATGTGCAAAACCTGACAATCCCTCTGCACTGCGCCCTGCAGCCGCAGGACATAGTAAGGAAGGGAGCATGAATGAACAAACTTACTCATGAGATATGTAGACAACTTTCATTAGAGCTTGTGCAACTTTAATGAACTGGGTTTAGATCTAGTTTCTGAAACTGGCTTCACTGCCGAGTCACTGTGTGTTGGTGGCAGGGGATGGTATGAATAAGCCTAGCACCAGGGATCTGTGTCCTGCTCCACCAGTAACTCAAGACTAACCTCAGCAACGTCATTTGCTCTCTCTATATTCCAGTCTCACATACCTGAAAAGGGGAGGGATGAAGATGAACCCCCTTTTTCTGGTGCTGGGACACTTGGGAAGGGATTTATATAAATGCGATATGTGGCTAATCTTTCTTCTCCAATGTCCTCATTAACTTGCTTCTTATGGGAACTGCTGAATTCTGTTCTCTTGGTGACTTTTTTGGAGCTACAGAGCCCAGGTGTCATTAACAACATCATGTAAATGAGCAGTCATGAGCAAAGTTAAAGTTAACTGCATCTGTATTTGTCACTGCAGTGTGCAAGTATCCACATGCTGCATCAGTTTCAGCTCTTGGATGAGGAGGAGATGGCTGGTGTTTTGCTGGTCTGGGGGAGGAAGGTGGGAGGCAGAGGTTCAACAACTGGCAGGAACTGAAATCTTTGCCTTTGAGGCAGGTTACCAGCCATGGGGAGGAGATAGAAACTGCGATGGTGCCAGGGCAGAGGACCCAGCTCGCTGGCTCGTGGCACTGGGCACCTCAGCAGAGCCACACTGAGATGTCCTCTGCTTTTGCTTTCTTTTTTCCAGCTCAGTTGCCATTAAATTTATGTCACTGCAGGCCAGTGCTGCAGTGTTTGTAGCCTCCACTTCCAACTTGATCCTGTGGAGTCCTAATGTGCTCATCACCCCCAGCCTTTGTGACTGCTCAGTGTATAGGTGAATTGGAGCTGCGGGCACTTTGTCAGCTTTTGGCTTCACCTGGCTTCCTGGCCTTCCTGAGGGTGGGAAGGAAAATGATGTACCTGGCCACTTTTACATGTTCTGTAAGATAATTATAGCTTGTGAGAGGGAGGAAGCAAATGGTCCTCAACTTCTGAAGTGCTCTTGCCTCTCAGAAGCACTCTCATGAAACACTTTTGTCTGTATTTTTTATCATTTAGCCAGATGTGCGGCTGTTGTGGAGAGGCTTCATTCATTACTTCACTTTAACAAGGAGTCCTAATTTCTGGTTTTCTCTGAAGACCATTTCAGACTTGGGCTTTTTGGGAAGAGGAAATGGAAGTGGGTTCAAGAGCCCTTTGTCTCCTGAACCCCTTGTTCCCACTCAGGAAAGCGTGTTCGTGCCACAGACAGATAAAATTTACAAGGGTTCATTCAGGAATGTAGCATCCATTTAATTGATCTATTCACAATCACAAAATCAAAGACAGGATTTATTAGGCTTTGACATATGGATTGAGTATGCTCCTTTTGTTTCTAGATGACGTTTTCTTCCTCTCAAATTTAGCTAAAAATGTAATAGCCCCTCAGTTCAACGCAGATTCACAAACCTCCTTTGTCACTTCTTGTACAACCACTGACTCTTTGTGAAGCTCAACAAGGAATCACAGTCTCAATGGATAATCCCACTATGCTGTGGAGTAAGGAAAAAAAAAGGAATATCATGAATTACTTATAAAGTTCACTGAGATACAGCCACTGACAAGAAGAGTAATGACTAGCTTCTAGGCTTAACTCTTCCAGTTGTTTTTTCTTTAATTCACGTATACTTTCATTACTGAGCCACAAAGGTGTAAATGGGCTGAAAGTGTTTCCTGTATTCATAGAGTGATGGAAAAGCTATCAAGTAATGTGGGACAAGCACATTTTTCATGGCATCGTGTCTGATTTTTAAGTTCAGAAATACCAGCTTTTTCAGAACAAACCTAGTTTCCCTTAAACGTGAAAGATGTTACCTGCTTATTTCTCACTGTGCGAGCCACAGCTGCTGGATCTGTTTTGAATCATTGAAATGAGGGGGAATATCCACCAGAAGCAGGTTAATCAGGTCTCATATTAAAAAGGAAGCACTAAGCAGATTCCTTGAAATGTGGGGGTAAGATTCAAGGAAACGTGGGCTAAGGTAGCCTTAAGGCATAGCTGTGCTTTTCCAAATCTGTACTGTGCTAGGGGCTGAAGCAGTCCCAAAGGAAGCATAACCAGGCTTCTAAAATGCTCACTTGCTGTCACCCACTGTCACTTGGACACTGCTATAGGCTTACAAAGACTGTTTCTGCTGCGTCAGGAGCTGCTGGATGTGCTGGTAGCCATAAACAGTCAAACCACACAGCGCAAACAAAAAGATTATTGACCTATTTATTTGAGATTCAACCAGACATACAAAATCCCCGTTTCACCAGTTTACATGTGTATCATTTTCTTGCATATATTTTAAGATAGCTGAGTTCTCTCAGGCTAAGACAGCTGCCTATGGAGGTTAAGTTAAGGTACAGACCTGTGGGCTATCGTAACATTGATGAACCCTTTGCAGAGCACCCTCCCACTCTGCCAGAGAGCTATTGGAAAGGGCTTGGGGTGTTTCTCCCCAGGTTTGCTCCTACCCTGCAGCAGCCTCATCTCCTGCAGTACATTTCCCTCATCTCCTGGTGAGATCACCACATGTAACCATGTCAAAGACTTATCAAAGCCACAGGGGCAGTAAGTTGAAATGATAGCAGCAGGCAACATAAATCCTGTTCTTCTGCAAGTAACACTGGGAAATTCATTTCCTAATCTCACTTTCACATTTGCATGGCCCTTCCATTATATCATGCCCAAAGAGCATTAATAAGGACAAGGAGTGTGTTGCAGTCTGCACTGGCTTGCTGATTGCATCCTATTGTGTACTGGGATACACAAACTTCCCCTGCACAGGCGAGGAGCTGTACCCATTTCGCACACACTGTCAATGTTCAGGGTTAATATCTTAATTCCTTCTGGCCTACTAGATGGCAGAGAAGTGTTCTACTCACAAGGGGCAGTTCTCAACCTCCTTCCTGTTAGCATACCCTGTTACCATCAGTACCATGCATAAAAATGATACGTTTTCCTATCTAAAACCTCACTGTGTTGAAGGCTGTTTGCAACAGACCTGTGTCAGTGAGTTTTTAATTCTTGCATTCCTTCATGCCCAGCCCTGAACCTTTTTTTTTAATTAACAGTATATCTTGCAGCCAGACACCATGTCATTAAAGGCTACATGTATACCACCTGTGTAACTAAGGAGCGGCTTTGCCTAGGACCAGTTTCAAGGCCTATGTCAGTATAAGATCAGATTTTATTTGTCTTTATTCTACCTGCAAAAAGGACTCCAGAAGAGTCTTCTCATAAGAAAGTATTTAAGACCTAAAAAAATCACACTAAAGGTAAGGTGCAAATTTTCACTCATGATGTTAATTAACAGCTGGAATAATTTGCCAAGAGAAAAAGCAGATTTTTCCATCCCTTGCACCATTATAGATAGGAACTCCTTTAGGAAATAGGAGAACTTACCATTGTAGCTTTAAAATGATTTAACCTTTCCATCTGATCCTCTTCGTTTAATATGGCTTGTAATTAGCTTCTGCGGGCTTCAGTCAGAGGTGCCTGTTCAGAAGTACTTGCCAACAACTATTCCTTTGGTACCATTACATGGAAATGCTCAAAGCCCTGGGACTCACTCTGGGTGTGAGGCCAAGGCACTCACAGATCAGGAGGGTGAATTTTGTTCTATACGACATACTTGTCATGCGCTAAAAGCAAAGACAAGTTTTGCTGTGCTTGCTTCAGAGGAGTTGTATAGCTTTATCCCAGAAAGAGTGAGGTAAGTGCTGTTGGTAGGAGGTTTGTTGTTGATGATGGTTGTTTTACCCTGTGTCAGAGGTGATACTATGTTTTCTTTCTTAACACTGAGCAGGACTGAACTCCAGGTCTAGAACATTTTCTCTTGAAATTCTGTTGTAACAAAGAAGAAAAGATTTTAAAATCTATCAATTTTGTTCACTATCTGCATTAAGTCATAGGCTCCTAAGTGGAAGTAATGGCCTGACTTTGTTTCCTGTGAGACTGAGCCTGATGTTCTCTGAGTTGCTGAGCCATAGAAAGTATAGCTAGAGCTTTACGTTGATTTCTATGTGAATTGGATAAACATGGGAGCCCTCAGGTACACACAATTCAGAGGGACATTTGCTGCCTTCAGAATGTATTCAGATTGCTTGTTTTTTTCAGCTGTCTTTGTTATAAACAGTTGTCACAATGTTTAGGTTTATTTTCTCATTTCTGTACTTTTTAGTGCTATTAAACCTGCTGGAGAGACATATTTGTTTTATTTTTTGATGATTATTGTTTACACTGATGACTTTCCAAAAAAAAAGGAAAAAAAAGCCAGCAAAAAAACCAAAATGCATAGGACTATTGACTAATGTGAGTAGTAATTTGTGTCCTTTTGTAAAGGTTACAACTATATCTGTGTTGCTTACATGTTAAGCTGCAGACTGTAAACCTGATTTCAGGAGCAAAGCAGAAGTGGAGTATGTGTTACTGTGAGGATAGACTGGAAATAAAAAGCTGTAGCAGACAGTCCAAGGGTGCTTTCCTCCTGCTTCTACTATCAAGTTAATAGCTGGTAAATCACAGGTCCCTCATTTATCCACAAGCTTACTTGTTGATGTCTTTTTTTCCCCAGATTATTTCAAACCATGGAAGTCCTCTCAAAGCTGTCATAGTAATAAAAACCCTGTACTTTAAATGTTTTTCCTAGTATCTAGTCAGAAATAGACCAGACAGAAGTAGAATATTTCTAGCCAAAAGAGCATGACAGAAGAATATTGCCTGCAATGGTATTAAAACCAGTATCTGTACAGATGCAACACTTTAAACAAATTATTCTAAATAGTTCCCTATTCATCTAGTTGTAGCACTCTGCTCTCACACTTCTTCCCATCATTAACCTTTCACTTTTAATATTGTGTAAAACACTTTGCCATCTGAAAGCTGGGCAATTCTTCCTTGACAACATAATGTGGAGTTAGTACTTCACACATCTAACCCAATGTTGTGCCTGTGTATTTAAGATGGAAATATAATATCATATCATTTGACATATAATTAAACTGCTGGTTGCTATTCCATTGAAATAAAAGGCTCCTTTGGTCAGAGATGAATCACAATTGGGATCTTCCTCTGTTTCCAAATCCTAATATGGTGACATACTGGATAACAGTGAATCTGCTTGGTGTAGGTCATAGGGCAGATACCCCTATGGTGCATTAGGAGATGCTAGGGCCGTAAAGCTACGTCTTGATTAGGATATTAAAAGTATCTAGGTCTGTTTCTTGGTAAAGAGACCAAAAGGTATGATGTAAGCTGTCTCACCCTGCTAAACAACATGGCTGGGCACAAACCCCCTGCTGGGAATGGCCCTTGAGGTGTTCAAACTCTGTAAGTGTACTTAGGGATGGCCCAGGAGAGTGCTGGCTGGTACAGCCCAGAGCAGGGCAGATCATGTGAACACTTTGCCAACACAGAATTTGCCAATTTTCCTGGTAACAGCCCCTGGCATTGCAGAACTGCATGTTTAGTGTGATTTCCATGCTAGTTTCACACCAGTTCTTGCTGTTTAGCTGTAGACTTAGTTCACCACATCCAAAATTGATCTTGTCTGACAAATCTGTGATTTGAATGATTAAAAGTGCCACCCTCACTATCAGAGCATGGAGGGGAAGGCTGGATGGTCAGGAGGATTTGAGACTGAACACCAAGAGGTCTGGGCACATTTTGTTGTTTCTACAGACCAGGAAATACTGGGAAAGAGGGTAGTTTTCAATTAGATATTGGGAAGAAATTGTGCACTATGAGGTGGTGAGACACTGGCACAGGTTGCCCAAAGAAGTTGTGACTGCCCCAATCCTGTCAGTGTTGAAAGCCAGGTTGGATGGAGCTTGGAACAACCTGGTCTAGTGGAAGGTGTCCCTGCTCATGGGAGGGGAGGTGGAAGGAGATGATCTTTAGGGTCCCTTCCCACCCAAACCATCCTGTGATACTGAAGTCCACATACCCTACTGAGAGCAAGCAGTGCCAGAACATCCGCTAATTTGCACAGTTTGGAAGTACAGTATACACAAAACAGTAAAGGGAATAATGAAGTAGGCCAGAGCATGGGATTTTGTAGGATAGATGCCCCTATGCCTTCTATACTGACTTCAAGGTTTTGGTGTGCGGTGTTCTGGTTTGGTTGGTTTGTTGGTTTGTTTGGGGGTTGGTGTTTTTATGTTTCATTTTTAATTGTTTTGTTTGTTTTTCCTGTTTGACTTTTAGGGTTTTCAATTCCCCACCAGCAGTTCATCAGTAAAAGCCAGGCTGGCAATCTGTGGTGCTCGGAAATGCACAAAAGAATTTATCAATGACCAGTATTTAATGGAGGTCGAATAAACAAATATACAGAATAATTGTGATTGTCTCCTGACAAATGGGAGTAACACAGGAGTGAATTTCAGCCGGCTTTACTTTTGGCTGAGTCCAAGCAGATTAAATTAAATGTGTTCTGCACAAAAACAAATTAAAAAGCAAACAAAAAAACAGCCTCTGCCAAGGCTGTTTACATCATTACTGTGCATATGTTAATATGGATTTGTATTTTAGAATTGAAGACTACAATCTGAGATGATCACACACAAGAAAAATCATAATCCCAAGGCATTTTTCTAGGTTGTACTTTTTGTCCATGTCAGATAGTGTATTATATGCTGTTTGGATTTGGTACTTTGAAAATACCTTTTAATTATACCTTAGAAGTTTAGTTGCTACTAAGTAATTCTAGTACCTATATTGCTAGGTGTGAACAGAACCTAAAGAAACTGACGAATATGCTGACAATGAAGAATAACTATGCTTCTGACCAGCACATTTTGGAGAGTTAAAAAACCTCTGGGGAGGGAAAGGCAGCTAATCACCATTACCAAATAAATGCAGGAAGTCATACTTCACATGGAACTGGAGTAACACAAATGGCACAGTGAAGCACCAGCTAATAACTGCAGCCATTCTGCTGGGGGGAAGTAATTGAGAGACACAGGAAGCAGTTTTAGGAATGCCAAAAAATACATCATTATTGGCTATTTGATGGGACATGTCAAAAAGCCACTGTCAGATAAAAATTGAGACAGATTTGAATAGATGTAACTGTAGCAGCTTGGACAATATTCTACAGATGGACAGCTGATGCTCAGGAATGACATAAGGAAGACATTAAGGTATTTACACTCCATTTTAGGTCTGTATACATTAACTGTGAACAGCTTAGATGTGAAGACTCAAGTCCCAGTGAGACAATGTCATGTACTGTATGGGCTGTGCAGATTGCTGGGTCATCTCCTATTGAAAATCCATAATGGCCAACTGAATGAGAGGATTGCAAAGGAGACACAAATTCTTCCAGTCTCATAATAACTCCATTCACTGCACTAGACTGTACTGTGTATTGATTTCCATTTTAGCTTACAGACAACAGTAGTAGAGGAAAATTTGCTATGAATATGGTGTTATTCCACCTATGTGTTCTTAGCATTGAAAATAGGAAATAAAACTTTATTTTCCTGGACCACCATTAGATTATCTTTATTCTTATTAGGAGACACAAATACAACCCAAGCTTTTACAACTGTATTTTTTGCAACTTCCCTTGTTTGATGCTACTTTAAAATCAGTCTTGCTTGGCTTTGACTATATGCCACGTATTTTACTTCTGTGATTAGCCTCATTGCCCTTACAGTGGTGTAAGTAATTCACAAAAATAATATCCCTAAGTATACCCAGGAGCAATAGCATGGGCCTGTTACTGGCCAGTACCTAGGCAATAACACTGGGTTTGAATGGGGTTGATTCCAGTGGGATAATTTTGGGGTAGGCAAAACTTGGTTGGCTTTGACTGTTCAGCTCAAGGGGAGCTGGTGTCCTCTTTTTGTAGACTGAGCTGGCAGGAAACCACTGGTGTGGTATTTTATGATCAAAAATATTTCCTTCTTAGGGTCATTTGGCTTATCTAAGCTTTCACTAAGAAAATTCAGTGCAGGTTTAAACAAACAAAGTTTTGGCAATGTCTTTATCTCTTGCCTTCTTTCACCAGAACACACATTTTGTAGGAGGCTGATGTTACCCATTGTGAGTTTTAGTTTGTGCAGGGTGGCGATGGCTCAGGGTGCTATGGAGGGCTGTGGGGACCAGGTGTCCTTACAGCCATTGGCATGGTGCAGATTCCCATCAGCCGCCTTGTCTTTCAGCAGTGTAACAAAAATAACACTTTTAATGGCGAGTCAAACATTACTGGTGTTTCATATTGATTACTGAGTGTAAAGGTCAGCAGGAATCATGCCTGGAATGCTTGAATGCCACCCCTGAGCTGGCTGAGGAGGGAAGCAATGGCCCTGCATTTGTGATCTCTAGCCCATCTGCTCCTCTGCCTGACATTAAAAGGGAAGTAAAATGGGGGATGTATGATTTATAGAAATGAGCATGACTCTTTGTCACCTTCTTTCTTGCAAATATGCATTGATTTGCACTTAGAGGGCAGGCTTATTTTAAGGTGGCAGGGCAATAGGATACCAAGTTTATCAAAAGGAGCAACCAACTTTATAAATTCTAGCAGACAGCAGAAAACAAAAGTGTCACCCTTTACTTCATAAGCCATGCAGTTTATTTTAGCCCATAAACTAATACAGTATGAAGCAGGAAAATATCTGCCCCAGAAAGATTAAGTTCTCAAGCACCTTCTAACAATGTCTTGTCTAAAACCAGGGTCCTGCAATCTACATTGACTCTGCAATCCACATTAACAGGCACTTGTAATGACTTTGCAGAGCAACGTTTAACATCCTCTAGTGAAATATTTTTTGCCAACCTCTATTGTCAACCAATACAGGGCCTTAAAACAGAACCGCATCTTTCCAAAACCAAGCACCTCATCAACTAATTTAAGCTGGTTTAAATCTAGTCCTGACAAAGGAGGCAGTTACCAAAGTCCAATGTCCTGACCTCCACAACTGGTAATTCAATGTAAATGCAGATATGAACCTTCTGAAAGATTTTTCTGGTAAGTATTATTGGTGGCATTTATGTTACTAGTTGTCACTGTGACAAAATGAAATTGTGGATTAGAAACCATTTTTAGAAACGGAAACTGCTGCCACTGGGCATAGCTGTAAAAAGGGAACGGAGATATTGTAATCTGACAGTATTAATTAAGTCATATTTATGATCTTGCATTCCATTTTGCCTTAGATAAATTGCAAAGGCCCTTAATGAAATTTTGAAAAATACCCCTATGCTAAGAAGGGGAAGGTCTGTTCTTGCATTTCTGGTTGTCTTGTTTAAAGCACAGGAGAGGCTAAGTAGTGCAGGACTGGACTTTTTCATCACTGAAATCAGTAAAAAGTAAAGATTTCAACATTAATATTAACCATCACAGGGAGGAAGAGACTGTCTTATAATGTGTTTGTATAATTGAGGCTGGTTTTCCTATTTCATTTTTTTACCTTTTGTTGTTGTTTTCTCCTAAAATAAGATATAGTGCATGTGTCCACGTCTGCCTCCAAATCTCCAGCCAGCAGCACTCAATTTGGAAGCAAAATCATCAAGCAGCGTGAGCTGAAAGTCTAAAGTGATGAGCAGCTGGGCTTTTATTATGCTTATCTTTTCAAGTATACCAGTTACATTTATACAGTTAATGTTTTGTTTTCAGTTGTTTGAAACATTTTTGCTTGGCTTTTTTCTATCATGTTTCAACCCAGAGTGGTGTTTGCAGCAGGTGTGCGCTCCTCTGTTCAGCATCTAAGTCCTATATATGCAGTACAGCATCCATTATACACCTATAGATAGGATATTATCTATATAATATATAGATTATATATGTACACAGGTGGTGTGATCATTTTGTACCTATGGAACACATTTCACCCAAGGACCCTTAAAGTTTTAAGTCTCCCAGTGTCTGGCAATTAGGTGCAGAAAGATCCTTCTTTTTATTTACATTGAATTACCAGTTGTGGGGGTCAGGACACCAGACTTTGATAACTGCCATCTTTGCCAGTACTGGCAAATGGGAATTCTTGTGTCTTGGAAGTCTGAGTTTTCAGGATTTTTGGACTGGGACTGGGCTAGAATGTCAGGCAACCTCAGGCTCTACTCTCACAAATGTGTTCTTTGGTGTGCATATATGTACAAAGTTGCCATTTTGCATTTATAAAAAGTGAAATTATGGACAGTGTTGCCTATCCTAGGAGCTCAAAAGATAGGCACAAAAAGAATTAGTAGGAAAAAAAATGTTGTTTTTAAGAAGTTGGCAGAAGATAAGACATTCAACAACTCGAGTTTTCTAGGATCCCATTCTTAGCTCTTTTTCACAGCTTTTAAAATTAAGTATCAAAGCTACTCATAGTATTCGAGAATCTGGAGATTTGAGGGAGGACAAAAAAGCAAACCAACCAACCAAACCCAACAACAACCAAAAAAGCCCCCAAACCCAAACAAACCTCCTCCAAAGAAAAAAACCAAACCCCAGACCACAATCTGTGTGAAAACCCTTCAAAACTGGCAATACTGTCAATGCACAAACATGAGTTCCCGCTACATACAACATGAAAAGTCTTCACAGTCAGGGCAGCAAAAGCTGTCCATCAGAGTTAGTGCCCATCAAGGGGCTGAGTGTCAGTGGCAGCACAGTGCATAAATGGCAGAGAGAGCTGAACTGATCCACTGGAGAGCACCTGTTTAAAGGGAGAAGTTTGAAGAAAGACTACAATGACAAAGATCCTGTTGGTTTTTTTTACAGGAATGTTGAAAGTTCCTGGATATATTAATTTCCTCTACCTGTTACCTACACACACAAGTAAGAAGTAGATTTGAGATATTTTCATTGACGCCAATGATAATTTTCACTATATTGTTAGTTGGCTAGCACGAATTTTAATTCAGTGTTGACCTGTTTGCTCTGTTATTAAGCATTCAAATTAGCAACTCTCACTTTTTAAGTTTCTTGGACCCAGATTCCAGCTCTGTTCAATTTAGAGGTGTGATCCCTCAATACCTATGCAGTTAGGAAAGATGGTGTCTACCAGTGGTTTTCAGATGAATGACAGATATTTAAAAATAAGCTATTATCTGACTTCCTTCTTTTCACATCCTCATTTCCTAGGCATCACATGAAGACACATTTGCATTAGACATGCTGTCATGATTTGAAATGTGGACCAAGCAAATAATACCATGCACGCTCCAGCTTCGTTATTAGCCCTAAATGTGAGTTGACTAACAACTTTCTGTTGCCTCAGAATTTGCAGAGTGGCTCTGCCATTTCCCTCAGGAATGCTTTGAAAATTAATACAAGCAGGCAATATTTAGAATGATCTTTAAACTTGTAAAGTGCTGCTATACTTCTAAGCACTATGCACTTCGTTCAGAGATAGGTTTGAGGTAATATAACTCAACAAACATAGCAATGACATGAAAAACATAGAAATAGGTATTAAACTGATATTTTATTTTATTTTTTTTAACCATCAGATGCTGAACGGAAGTCTTCTCTGTTGGTGGACAGTAAAGAATGAATTGTACTTTTTTTGTTGTTGTTATAAGGGAGCATTCAGAGTGCTGGTGCTCTGAATGAATTCCAGCATGAGTAATTACATCCTACCATATCTCAATATCAATTAGACGTGGTCTTTTTTTATTCATTTCCTGTTCCACATTGCTGGGTTGTGTTGCTGTGCCCTGCTGAACAGTAGCCACATTCACCCTTAAGTTGGCAACAATTTTGGGGCAGACAAAGTGATATCTTTATGTCTCTAGGATGATTCTCTGGATGCTTCCACAGACACTGGTTTTGCTCTGGAGCAGCTTGAGCAGTCTTGCTTTGTCTTACAGATAAATGTGTGTAAGGATTACGTACAGTAATAACTATAAATATGAAGTGATTAATAATAATTGATGCTGTGGACTGTTGATGGATATACAGCTGTATCTTGTGAGGCAGAGATTTAATTGCTAGAATAATATAAAATTCACTACTAAAAAAACCCTATAGTAGAGTTAGGATTTACTCTCTTGGGTTTTTTCCTTCAGTTCATCAAGATGAATTGTGAATGTGGACTTTCCACTTCAACTAATTTACAGAACATTAGCCTACCAGTATTTATACTGTGTGCAGTGGTGTGTTATCTGAGTTATAGTCAATAGTTTCACCAAGTGCTAATCAATTACTCTTTTCATTGGATATTATGCCAGATTTCTTTAAGGGCAGAATATAACATTCAGTGACAAAAAAAAAAAAAAACAAACCATTTATTTATGAGGGACATGGTTTAGAGCCCATGAGTAGTGAGGAAATCAAATTCTTTTCATTTACTTGCAAGCTCACTTCAGCAACTCAGCAGAGTACAGTGCAGAAAGAACAGGGGATGGGAGCAGGGCTATTTCAGTTTGACTTTGATGGCATTGTGAAATAGCCCTCTGAACTCCAGAGCAAGCAAAAATTCAAGGTACCTGGTGCCTTGCATTATTATGACTTTTATTTGCTGGGATGTGGCCTGATACTACAGAGATGAAGAAAATAAGGCAGTTTCCAGATGTTTCTAAAGGAAGCTGGATGTAATACTTAAGTGTCTCACAGTTTTGCTTTATCAGGACTTTAGTCCTTAACAGTAGTTTATGTATATGACTCAGATTTGTTTTCTGCTGATAAGTATCTGGTCAGCATCTTTCAAATGGTGCACCTATAGAACCCAGGACATGGGCCGATCCTAAGACCTACAGCATGAGAGAAAATTCCTTAGGTATAGTGAGATTGGCTTCAGCTTTTGAAATAAAGATGGGCAATGTTTGTGTAAACACTTGGTGTACCCCCTTGTTGGAGTGAATAACCGAGGTTTTTGCAGTCTGATTAGCGCCTTGTTTTATAAAATTGCAACTTTGAAGTAACATTTTATGTTTGTGAAATCAGATAAAGGGTCACTGGCCTGCCCACTTTGGAAGTGTTTCTGAGCTTAGACAGCACCAAACTTTCGCAAAAGATCGAATTGGATCCAACAAGTAATTGAGGTTACAGCTGAAGGCTGAGCTGTTTCTCACGGAGTAAAACAAGCCTTGATCTTTTTGCTCAGTGATCTTTTTGCTCAGTGATCTTTTAATGGGAAAAGAAACATCATTTCTTTTCCTGTCAGCTAATTTACATCCAGGATTCAAAAGAGGGAGTAGTGGCTGGGTGACCTTGGCTTGCATAAAACAGAGCTTCAAACAGAGCTGAAGTCTTTCTAGTGAGGCTGGCTGGTCTTTCAACAATATTCTTGTATTGCTTTGGGATACTCACAGTCCCCAGGCACAGATTTATTCTGCACTCTAATTGCAAATGCTTAGGTAAGGTGACAGTGTAAGAGATTTATAACTAATTGCAATGATTAAAGTGTTAATTCTGAAATAGAATGTATACTTTTCCATGTTACTATCTAGTAAGCAAGATGAATCTGTGAACGAGAACTTCAGTGCACATCAGTCTTGTTGACTAAACACCACATATTGAGAGTTTGCTGTTATGTGAAGAAAATTACTTATTAGAATAATGGGTTTGAAAGTTGCATACTGGCTGGCATCTTTTAGATTAATATATTTGTTTCAGATAAAATATTTCATATTATGGAATCTAGCTAGGTGTGCTAATGGGGACAATCTACATGCAATCCATAGAGCCCCTTAATTTTGGATACCAAAAAGAGATGTGCATGGCAGTTGTGGATGAATGTTTGAACACAGTCTTTTTATATCTAATATTTCTGCTTCCCTAATTTACACATTTGGAAACAAACCCATATATCACTTTCCTCTTTTTAGCAGAATTATAGTGACTTCCATACATATTTCTCAAATACCACCTTAGCCCAATTGCACTGGAAAGACAGATCAGTATTCAAACTGTCAACAAAGAAGACTGATGTTTGTCATAAGTCCCCATTATCTGAAATATTTGATGTGGACTTGAGTTGGGATACAGCTTTGATTAATGCTACTTAACTGCATCATTACCTGATGGCTCATTTGCATGTGGTATAATGGAGATCAAATTATGGTGAAAAGTACTTTCAAATGTGGGTGCTGATTGTGACACCACATTGAAAAACAAAGCCTCAACTCTGGATGCTATATTATTAGATGTACTTTAGTATAGCACTGAGTCCAGCTCTAACAGCACAGCTATGATTGACTCAAGGCTTGGGACCACACAGGCTGCACAGTGCTAGGGAGGAGGTTAGCTGTATAATACATGCCACCCCACTAAATCTACTTGATTAATGACATATTAACATTTTATTAGATTATTGTGCATCACCATGGCACAAGCACCCTCTAAAATTTTGTGTCCCAATTCTCTGGTTATTGTTTTCTTACAAGTCACTACTTTTTGAGAACAGGTTGTGCTGTATTATGCCTGGCTGACTTGTAAAATCCCATGACATATGAAGATCAGAGCTTATTATGCTTGAATATTTTTGTTCAGGCTGTAATAGAATAAAAGTGTTTTTAGTAGGTGGGAGACACAGGCACACTCCAGGATGTCCAAAAGTGGGGTATTCCCACAAGGCTGTGGGAGAGCCCAGTCCTTGTACCTGCTATGCCTCACACGGAGCAGAATCCCAAACTCCAGGTGAGGATCTTTTTCCCTACAGTATGCCACTGATTATGTTAACTTCGATTCTAATGCAACTTTCATTTCATCCCTGTCTTCCTCTGCGGACTGGACAGCAGTGCCCCTCAAGAGGCTATCACATATTCCTGTCTATGACACAGCTAGCCAGTGCAACAGAAGGATGCTCTTTACTGTTTAAATACGAAAAAAAAAAAAAAAAAAGAGCCTGTGAATGTCCTAGTCCTAAAACCGCTTTAAGTTGAAACTAACTATCAAATACAACCCTTAAGACATGAATGAATGTGGATTCTCTTTGTGTAACTCTATACTTAGCACCTCCATTAACTGCAGTCCTCCTCAGATTGTGCTTCTATGGCTAAAGCATGTGGCTGGAACCATTTCCGTTTTCAGTGAGAACCTCTGTTAACATGACACAATCCCGTTAAAAATGCAGACACGCACTCAGCAAATTTGATAAGCTACGAGATTAATTTAGATTCACAAAGATGGTGAAGCAGACTAATCCTTCCTGTGGAGGATAATGTTTAAACAAATTTATTTCATTCAATGAAACACCTGGGCAAGCTTATTTAATATAATCTTTGCATTTAATTACCTCTACTGAAGGGGCACTTGCCATATTTCAAAGTATAATTATTTTCTTTCCTATTAATTATTTTAAGATCCTCAAAGGAAACTTGGAGATAAATAAATAGGAAAAAAAAAAAAAAAAAAGCTCTTAATTAACCTGAGCCACCAGAAGTCATCTTTTTGGAATAGGAAAGCTGGGATATGGGATTGCCAATAAATACTACTTTAAAAATCAGATTCTTTACATGAATAATGAAGAATAGCTGTTAAAGCCTGAAAAGGATTGTGTATGAATGAATTGTTGCTAGGCATTGGTATCAGAGAGGCACACTTGCACATTAAGCTGTCTTGTGGAGAAAAGATGAAAAATGGAAAAAATAATTCTGTGAAGAACTCAATATGATCAAAATTACTGGCAGAAGTCAAGGAAGTGCAGAATTATGATATACCCAGAGAACAGCACAGCCCAGAGTCAGAGTCTCAGTTCTATTTTTTTGCCCTTCCTCTGCTCTTGTGAGGTTGGTGCAAAGCAAGCTGCTCCTTCTGGGAAAAATTTATTCCCAAATATATTCCTGGCAAGCAATTTTGCCGTATTCTCACTGCACAATACAGCTACCCTTCTACTTGCCAGAGGGAATAATGTATCCAAATGCAGAAGACCCTGTTGTCCCCCCCACAACTGGAACTGCCATACAAACAGGACTTTGATGTGTTTTTTCTAGATGGCAAATTATTATACTATGATAACTTATGCATGAGTAAGTAGATCACTGTTTTTTGCAGCATCAGTACTACCTGAAAGGATATTTGCCAACATGGGTTTGCACAGGATGAATTAACTGTATGTATGTATCACCTAAAACTTGCTTTGGTTGCTTAGGCATAAGCAAGATGGGAACAGTGCCCATTTTAGGCAATTATTTAGTGTTGCACTTCTAGGGTTCTCTTGTTTAATCATTTAACGTGTTACTTTGCTCTTTTAAAGGCTAAATACACTCTTGCAAAGCATGTTCCATGTGCCTTAACCTTTGTCAGAAGCCAAACAGCACCTAATGCTATCAGTAACAGCTTTGCCTTGTGTTCTGCTCCCTCTGGGAACTGTATGTCCCACACTGTAGGTGTGAAAAAGGATCAAAGAAAATTTTCCGACAGAAGTACTTTCGCCATTTATTCTATCAGGCAGTTACACAAATTTTGATTTCCAGTCAAAGTGAATGCAGTTACCAGATCACACTACTGCTTCGCCTGGACAACAAATCAAGCAGTTTTGTGCCACTCGCAAAACTAATGCAAAGTCAAATCTCACTGTTGAAGGCGAACTTTTTTCCTTAGTTTTTCAAAAAGCATGAGGTTTATGCCACTTTTTTTGTGGCTGCTTTCTATAGGTGTTTGTACTATCCTCTAATAGCTACTGGCCAATCCAACTCATCTGAAAAGGTTCTCTTGGGCTCAGTCTTGCCATTGAAGGTGTGTGCTTTCCCTGGGAAACATTTAAGATGATAGGAAATGTTTCTGAAAGGTAGGAAACATTGGGGGGGGGAATGTTTTCTGACCGTCTACACTTGTATTCTTGCAACTGAGGATATTTTCACAATTGAACTGAAGTGTATTGTTATTTTGGCACAGAACTGTCTTCAAGCCATTCCTGGAGACGGCACACTGGATGAGACAGCAGCAGGAAACCCGCACTCCTCCTGTTTTTCCACCTGCAAAGTGGCAGTGAGTTCAGTATGTCAGTCCTATCTTTCAGATCACCCTTTGAATGTTGTGACACGATATTCAGATTTAAAGGGAATAGAAATCAGAGAGCATGTAAGGTGGCAAAGAGGGAGCTTGTCTGCTTATGTGGCAAGAGCTGTGCCATCTATGAACAGGCAGAAGGGCTGGCAGACAGCAGGGCCCGCTTTGAGGCTTCGTGCCAGGGCAGATCCCTCGACCTCCGTACACATCACCCCTGGTAAATGGCTGCCCATGGGCTGCTGCCCTACCCGGGGCAGGCTCGGGGCCTGCAGACTCCCGGGGCCCGGGAGGTGCTTCCACCCTCTGTGACACGCCGCGGGGGGAGGCGAGGCGAGAGGGGGCCGGCGCTGAAGTGGGGGTGAGGAGGCGGAGGAGTGGGAAAGATCGTGAGGGGAAAAGCGAGGGGGGCGTGAGGGAGCGGGGGTGAAAGGAGAGCGAGCGCAGAGCAGGCGGCCGCGGGGAGCGGAGCGGGTTGCAGCGAGCTGCCCGAGCCAGCGGCTGCCGGGCCATGGCGCGGCGGGACGGCGGCTACGGCGGGACGGGGCTGCCCCGCTTGCTGCTGTGGCTGGCGCTGTGGGGGCTGTGCCGCTGCGGCGACGCCGGCACCCGCTCCCTGCCCGGCCAGGGAGCGGCTCTGCCCTTCGGCGGGGGCCGGCCGGCGGCCTGCAGCCCGCGCTGCCAGCACGGCGGGCTCTGCCTCGGCAACGGCACCTGCCTCTGCTCCAAGGGCTATGAGGGCGAGCTCTGCCAGCACGGTAACGCACCGCGGGGCGGGCGACGGCTGGTTGTATGGGGTCACTGGGCAGGGGCCGGCGCAGGCGATGGTGGGAGAGGGGCTGTGGGGGCGAGATGAGAAGCGCCCCAGGCCGCCCCGGTAGCCTGCCCTCTGCTGTGGGGACTTGGTCCTCGGTGGTGGTCCCTGGGCATGCTTCTTGGCCTGAGCAGGACAGACTAGCACCTGTGTCAGGTATCTGACCTGTCAGCCTTCCCACAGGTAGTCTCTCTGGGAAGGTCTGAGGATTTGGATCTAATGTGGGAGGCTGGTGGCTAGATGCTGGGGAGGATGTAAACCAGGTGCAGTGGTGGAGAAAGAGGGGTAAAGATTCTCAGTTTCTGGTGAGGCAAGGCAATGATAGCAAACTGGTAGAGTGCACCCAGGAACCAGCTCCTTCATGAAGGCACACATGTAGGTGAGTAGACCCAGACATCACAAATGGCTGTACTGTCTGCAAGTAGTGTTTTACCGCATGAACACTGGATAAACATCCACTTTCTGGACAGGCTTTGGCATTGGTTTCCTTTTCTTATTTTTACTGTGCATGCTTAAACACTTCCCCGAGAAAAGAATGGTGCTTTTAGAGGCTGGCAGCTTTCTGAGCCTCAGCAATGTTGAAGTGGTAAACTGGGTGTGATTAGTGAGCATGGGACTAATTAAAAGATTTAAAAAGTGTGTAGGAAGTAGGTTCTTTTCTGGATCTCTTGTTTATTTAGAATATGTTGTGATTGCAAAAAATACCGGAATTTACTTCATACGTAATACCTGACCCATATAGTCATTTGTACCTCCCATTTCCGTGGTAGGAGATGTAAAGCTAGGATGAACTGAATTCTGCTCCTGTTGGCTTCCAAGGGGCGACAGTATTTCTGAAAATCACAGAATGGTTTGGGTTAGAAAAACCTTAAGGCTCATCCAGTTCCAACCCCCCTGCCATGGATGGGGACACCTTCCACTAGACCAGGTTGCTCAAAGCCCTGTCCAACCTGGCCTTCCTTGAACACTGTCAGGGATGGGGCAGGCACAGCTTCTCTGGACAACCTGTGCCAGTGCCTCACCAGCCTCACAGCAAAGAACTTCTTCCTTATATCTAATCTAAATCTTCCCTCTTTCAGTAGTGCAGTATGCAAAAGTAAACACTGGGGAAAGAGTTTTTATTTATACCCTGTTTAATGTGCTGGATTTCTTATTCCTTTCTTCAGAAGTTTAACTGCAGAGCATTATGGCTATTAATTGCTGAGTCACTCAGTATCAGGAGTTCTTTTGCTTCACGTCTTATGTGAAGAGATAATATAATTTGTACAATATTTGTTCTAGTTCTCAATGTCCTTCACTGAGATTTTGTGGGTTTTGTGCTTTTTTTTTTAACTCCGAAATGGGATGTTGGAAATTTCATTCAGCACAGTAACTATTCACGGAACGTTGTTTTATTTAGAAGCTAAGGCTAGCAGGTGGTGACAAATGGTGTATTGCTAATGCACTGCACAGTGGGGATGAATAGCTATGCTGTATGTACTGTTCCAAACAACTGTTGGATCCTAGACATTTTTGGGTTTAGGAGAGATGGGAAAGGTTGTTGGAGATTTAGATCTGATTTTGAGCTAGGGAGGTGAATTGTCTGGAATTGTTAAGGGAACTAATGAATGCTTGCTCTGATAAGGTCATCAATGTAGAAATAAATTCGGATAAATGAAGCTTCATAGCCTGTTCTGTCAAGAGAACTGGACTGAAAACTATGTGAAATAACACAGAAACAGAGTTTTAGTTAAGTTGCGAGCTCTGGTATGGCATTTCCAAAGAACTGAAAGCAGTTATGAACAGCTGAGTGCTGAATGGTTCTTTCTTACATGTCTGTGTATTTGCATGCAAATACTCTTCCTGCAGATACTAATGAGAAAAATCCTCTGTTCTTCAATTGGGTTGATTCAGAGTGCTAAAAGTATATGAGGGCAAAGTCAGTGTGGTTATTCATGGCTTGTCTTTTCCCTTTTCTTGCCTCTGTTTCAGCATTCTCACCCATCCAGAAAATATAAAGCAATGTGGTATAGAGAACTCATCTCACACCTGCAGTTAATCCAGATGAGACTCAAACACATGGATTTCTAAAAGTTGTGTGTGAATAAACAAATGATTTCTCAAACACCAGGGCTGATTCAGAAGTGATTTATGAATACCAAGGAGATCTCTGCTATAGATAGTTTATTTGCCATCTGACTGGACTTACCCAGAATTTAGCAAAATGAAGATTTTTATTTGTGCCTTATTCAACCTGTCCAAGATGTTAGCAGTGATCATCACAGAATCTGTGATGATCACAGATGTTTTTTTCCCAATATATAATTACAATTATGATAAAGCTTACATTTATCTCAGAGGATTTGTAGACAAACAGTGTATGTCTCCAAAATGGAAGCTAAGGCAAAAAAAAGAGGGTGGAGTAGAAGGAAATGCTGCCTTCTAGAGACATTTTAGAGAAGGGATATGAGGAAATGAGCATGTAGTTTTTCTGGAGACACTTGTAGGAATCCAGTAAAGAGTGAAGTATAAGAATCAGAAGATGCTCCTTAAGTTGCAGCATTTTTGATTAAATAATTTCTTCTTATCATTTCTTTTGATAACTGAAGTCAAGAAATGACAGGTGAGAAAAGCTTTTTTGGTAGTCCAGCTGTGTTCCTGCTTAATATGGCTTCTTCTTCTGCCCGTCCTCTATGTCATCCAAAAGCTTCCTTAGTTCTGAGTGTTTAAAAGCTTAAAATGGTGGAATGCTGTCTGTAAGAGAAACTGTTTCAACTCATGTAGAATATGCAGGGCAAATATATCTTAGGAAATGTGAAGACAAACTGAGTACTCGGAGACTAAAATAATGTGAATTTCTTATGTACTGAAGTAATAACTTTGGTAAGCCTCGTCAATATTTACCTAAGCTTTGCCTTTTCTCTCTCTCTTACAGCAACATGTTATCCAAAATGCAAAAATGGTGGGGAGTGCCTCAGACCTGGAAAATGCAGATGTCCACCTGGCTACGGGGGTAGATACTGTCATAAAGGTGAGAAAGAGCCAACAAGGAGTAGCTTGGAAAGACAAGGAGTTTGAAATCAGACAAAATTAATTTGGGACTCCTCAGCCTGTGATTCTGTGGTCCAATTTGTCCTTGAATATCGGACTGATGCCTGCTTTCCTGTAGTCTTCAGACACTTCTCCCAGTCATCATGATCAATCATATACAGTCAGTATTAAACACATTAGCTTACAATGTATGACAAAGAAATATGCAGACAAGCTCTGAAGAGCTTTGCTAGCTGTGCTGGAGTTGACTTGTGTGTCCTTGTATGTTCAGCATTTGTGCCAAATATCCTTTAGCTGAAATCATGCTCAAAACTTGTGAAAGATACTTTCTCCTACCAAGTATCAAGCAGACATCCCAACTGCCTGTCATTATAATGAAGGATAGTTGTTTATCTTCAATAGTGAATGTGGTGTATACATTTACGTTCAACCTTATGAAAGGATGCATTTGCTTGTACAGAACAGTAATTATGCCATATTTCAAAGATGGTGCACGCCACAGTTGATACCAATCATATGTCTGGTATAAATAACACTTCATTAATGAGGCCTTCAGGGCTTTGATGTGTAGAACAAATCTGGAATGAGGAGGCTGACTTAGCTGACCTTTGGGAAGGCACCACTCAACTTGACTATGTTTATAGGTACATTTGTCAAAGTAATATCCCCTTCTTTTCTTCCTCTTGTTATGTGTAGGTCCTGTCAGGTGAGGAAATATGTCAATCCTTGGTCGTACGTTACTGGCTTACCAGCTGTGATTTGGCAAGATTAATAAGAACATGCATGCTAGTAGTTACTGTGGTGTAGGTGATGAACTGTTGGTTCACAGCTGGAGGGAGAAGTGTGCCATAGCAAAAAGCGTGTTTGTTTGTTGGTACTCTCAGGCTAAATGCTCAACAAGCTTTTAAGTGAATCCTTAATTTTACTGCATTTTTAATTGGCATTTGCAGATGTGGCTCTGTCATCCTCACTCACTCCTTACAGAACTGTGCCTTGATCATAATAGTTGAAAGTTTAGTCTTTGCATATATAGTAAAATAAGTACTTGATGGCAGACCAGCTGTTTAAAGGTAATTATTTGAAGTCCTATGTTGCTTCTGAAATGCACTGTGTACGTATGCTGTTCTCTTGCAGTAAGCTGTGAAGGAGGCTGTCAGAATGGTGGGGAATGCATCTCTGTCAATGGAGTTGTGAAGTGCCTTTGTGCTTCTGGTTGGACAGGGTCAAGATGCCAAGAAGGTGGGTATCTACATTCATGGAAATATTTATATTGATTGAAAATATAACTGCAGTAACAAAAACATTTTATAAGTATTAAGAGGCTTGTGACTATGGAAATGTCATTGCATTACTAGAGAAATGAAGGACATTCATTATCGGTACATGCTCGCGTAAAATTGCATCAAATTATTTTACATTAAAGCACACACCTGTTAATATTTAAACCAAAATTTTTAACACAGTACGTAGGTTTGTGGTTTTTTTTCTCCTTCTATGGTCCTGAAAATGCCTTTAGAGGTATACCAGTTGAGTATCTGACCTGGAAGAAAATGTGTTTTGCTATTTTAATTTGTATCATCCTGAATCTTTCATTCTGTCAGGATTCTTTTATACCAGTTTTATAAGTCCTGCTGACTTGCCCATTCTTTTCTTCTAGCAATTTGTCCTCAAGGTTGTCGGAATAATGGAGCTTGTGTGGCTCCTGGGATTTGTAGCTGTCCAGCTGGATGGGTTGGTGGAGCATGTCACTTAGGTAAATGACTTCTGACATTTTTCATTTATCTTTTCTGTACTTGTTTGATTTACCAGTATAGGGTTCAGATCTTCAGTGCTTAACAAAGCTGCTAGGAAACTATCTTCAGAATAGTAAATGAGAGCTGCTTCTGCACACTAGGGAGCTTACAAGTACCCATAAAGAGTAGATGGCTTTACAGAAGATATCTTTGAAAGCCTTTTTTTTTTTTTGCAGAAGAAGGTTTTTTGAACAGAAAGACAGAAATTCACCACTTTAAATTCAGATTCAGATTTTAGGTGTGAACAAATTCATTACTTGGCATGTCTTGTCATTATTTCTGAAATATTTTTTGTAAGCCAAGACCCCAGTATAAAGAACTGAAAATGGTCATTGCAGAAACACTGTCACTACTGACGTAGGTTAGAAGCTTCATTAAATTTTATGGACATGGAAGATTGAAACTTGTTTCTCACTTTGAGGATGAGTTGGCAGAACCAACTGCAGGTGCTCTTAAAAGAGGAAGCTGGCTATAATCAGGATTAATACTGGCTGACACTCGTGCTGAAAAACCACTTGCGTTTTCCCAAATTCTGATTCACAAAAGCAGATGATGATTATAAAAACTTTACCCTTCCCAGGCAGGGCTTTCTGTGCACATATCAGCACTGCCCTGATGCTAAAGGTACTAATCCCAAGACTGTAAAAACAGAAATTTTTTGGTTTGCTGTCTGTGAGACTGAGAGAAAGCTCAATGAAACACTGCTTTTAACTGGATTTCATGGGTGCAGAATCTCCAGATGAAGTCCTCTGCATTTCAATTTTTTGTGTGCCTGTGGGAATCCAAAGCAGCTATTCTTAGTTCTTCTGCAATATATGTTTATAGTCAAGTGAGCATTAAAAAATAATATTTTAGGATTCCCATTTGACAAGCAAAATGCCTATCCTTCATATTCATCAGCGTATTGAGGTAGTGGGCAATATTAAAAGGTAAGCATAGATGATGCAAAGAACTTACAAAATGCTTAACTCTATTCCCTGCACCAACACTAATGATAGAAGTATTCAGATTCTTTGTGTCAAAACTATCACTATTCCTGAGCTAACTAGGTTTGCATCCAGTTTGACTTCTGTTGGTGCAGGTGCTCATAAGCAAATTGCAGCCCCTGGCATATTAACTGGTGTTAGGGGATAACTGTTAACTGAACTAGCTGGGGACAACTAAAGCTGTGCCTGCTCAGTCCTCCTCTGCCCTTCCTGTGGGGGAACAGAAGGGTAGTGTGTGAGCAAAAGCTAGGATATGGCAACTATTTCCTCCTGGATGTGGATCCAAGAACCAACTTGAGTAAATTTCAGCAGGAATTTTTATTGTTGCCACACTTTCATGGAGGCATCCATCTCAAAAATAGCCTGTGCTGTAAAGAACAACAGAAATGATAGCATTTTAAAAGGGGAATGGAGCATGAATAAGGCTAGACCTACTGTGGCTGTATTCCAGTGAGAGCCACGATGCCGTAACTTGAGAGGCATTGCTTTCCAGTTCTTCCATTATACTTTTATTTATACTGTCCCAGTGCGGTCACTAGGGAACAATTCTGCTAGCACAGTCAGAGAAGAAAAATGATCCTGTGTTGTGCTGAGACATACTGAGTATCTGGTGTCTCATTGCAGCTGTATGTAAACTACCTTGTCAACATGGAGGAAAATGCATAGCTCCTAACGTGTGCAGATGCCGACTGCCCTACTCTGGTCTACAGTGTACAAAGAAAAGGAAGGAATGAAGCAGCTTCTGCAAAGATAAACTGTGTTTTCTTCATGTAACTCTTCATACAGAGATGAAGTCTGCTGCAGTGGGAGACCTTAGAACAAACATGGTAATTAATTGATTTCAGATAGCTCTTTGTCTTCGGTATATTAAGTAAATGCTTTTCTGTATGAAAGAAAAGTACTGCTGATTGTAACAAAGCTGTTATAAGTATCTAAGTGTGTGTAGTGTATGGCACATGTTTCTTTCTGTTCTCATTTTTCCTTCATAAGCAGAAGTATTATGTCTTGGTTGATAAAACTGACCTTGAAATAAAATTTACTCTTCAAATAAAGTACTTCAGAATAGGTCTATGTTCTTTCATATTTTTTCCCCTTTGATCAGAATTATTGTGTTACATTAGTGTTATGTTTTTAAAAGCCCATGAAACAGAACTGCCTTGATTCAGATTATCAGAAGTGGATGTTAGTTCAAGTATAATTTACCTTCAATAAGATTACAGAATTGCAAGAGGGAAGTTGCAGAGTTTGCATCTTTCTGGAACATCAGCAAAGTGCAAAACATCTTATTAAAACTCTGGTTATCGCTTTATGTATGCTTCCTGCCCCTCCCCTCAATCTGATTTGGATCTTGATCAGTTAAGCAGTATTAGAAAAACAAAACACAGTACTTGTGCAGACAGTTCTCCTGTTACTTTCTAAAAGCGTAATCCATGTTGATACATGAAGAAAGTCTTTATCTTGACTGCTTCTACAATCATATTATCTGATCATCTGTCAACTTCCAGTTATTTCTTTTCCTTATCCTAGTGAGATAAACACACTTCCCAATCTCCCTTCTGGAGATGTAGACATTGATGATTAATTCCTATTCAAGATTGTGTTGCTACATGAGCAATACAGTGGGAGGCAACAGACTGGCCCTGAGGAAAAGCCATGTCTGCTACAGATCACCTGTATGGAGGGTGCTGAGGCTTGTTTTCTGGACATGTTCCAGTTTGTCCTCATTTAGGTTTTGCAGCCTTTGGAATGGGCTGCAGATCAGAGCAAGACTCCTACATTCATTGCTTCATGTCTCATTTGTGCTCTTTCTTGGATGCTACACTTGAGGAAGGTTATGCCAGAATGTGCAAGTTAAATCAGCCAACTTCCTGAATGCTGCCCAAATCAATTTTGAGGGATAGATTAATTTTTCATTGTCTTGCAGGTGAAACTGGAATATTTTGTGGGAGAATTTTACACATGCATTACTCTAATCTATTTGCCTATGTATTATTTTAATTCATTTGAGGGAATAACATTGTATCACAGTATGCTAGAGATTGGAAGGGACCTCAAAAGATCATCTAGTCCAATCCCCCTGCCGGAGCAGGAACACCTAGATAAGGTTACACAGGAACGTGTCCAGGCGGGTTTTGAATGTCTCCAGAGAAGGAGACTCCACAACCTCCCTGGGCAGCCTGTTCCAGTGTTCCGTCACCCTCACTGAGAAGAAGTTTCTTCTCAAGTTTAAGTGGAACCTCTTGTGTTCCAGTTTGTACCCATTGCCCCTTGTCCTATCATTGTTTGCCACTGAGAAGAGCCTGGCTCCATCCTCGTGACACTCCCCCTTTATATATTTATATACACTAATAAGGTCACCCCTCAATCTCCTCTTCTCCAAACTATAGAGACCCAGCTCCCTCAGTCTTTCCTCATAAGGGAGATGCTCCACTCCCTTAATCATCTTAGTTGCCCCGCGCTGGACTCTCTCCAGCAGGTCCCTGCCCTTCTTGAACTGAGGGGCCCAGAACGGGACATAATATTCCAGATGAGGTCTCACCATGGCAGAGTAGAGGGGAAGGAGGACCTCTCTCGACCTACTAACCACCCCCCTTCTAATACACCCCAGGATGCCATTGGCCTTCTTGGCCACAAGGGCACAGTGTCGGCTCATGGTCACCCTGTCGTCCACTAGGACCCCCAGGTCCCTCTCCCCTACACTGCTCTCTAACAGGTCATTCCCCAACCTATACTGGAACCTGGGGTTGTTCCTGCCCAGATGCAGGACTCTACACTTTCCCTTGTTATATTTCATCAAGTTATTCCCCGCCCAACTCTCCAGCCTGTCCAGGTCTCGCTGGATGGCAGCACAGCCTTCTGGCGTGTCGGCCACTCCTCCCAGCTTAGTGTCATCAGCAAACTTGCTGATAGTACACTCAATTCCCTCATCTAAATCGTTGATGAATATATTAAATAATACTGGTCCCAGTACCGACCCTTGAGGCACTCCACTAGATACAGGCCTCCAACTAGACTCCGCCCCATAGACTACAACTCTCTGGCTTCTCTCCTTCAGCCAGTTCACAGTCCACCTCACTACCCGATCATCCAGACCACACTTCCTCAATTTAGCTGCGAGGATGCTGTGGGAGACTGTGTCAAACGCTTTGCTGAAGTCAAGGTAGACCACATCCACCGCTCTGCCATCATCCATCCACCGTGTTATTTCCTCATAAAAGGCTACGAGATTGGTCAAGCATGACTTCCCCTTGGTGAAGCCATGTTGACTGCCCCTCATAACCCTCTTATCCTTGATATGCCTTAAGATGGCACCAAGGATAAGGTGTTCCATCACTTTCCCAGGAATGGAGGTGAGGCTGACTGGTCTATAGTTACCTGGGTCCTCCTTCTTGCCCTTTTTGAAGACAGGAGTGACATTTGCTTTCCTCCAGTCCTCAGGCACCTCTCCTGTTTCCCAAGACTTAGTAAAGATGATGGAGAGCGGTCTAACAATGACCTACGCCAGTTCCCTCAGCATCCGCGGGTGCATCCCATCTGGACCCATGGATTTATGGATGTCCAGATTGCTCAACTGGTCTCTAACACATTCCTCATCGACTAAGGCAAACCGCTCCGTTGACCTGTCTTCATCTGAGGTCTCAGCGGTACAGGGCTCTTCAGGACTGCCTCCAGCAGAGTAGACAGAGACAAAGAAGGCATTCAGTAACTCTGCCATCTCTGTATCTTCTGTCACCAGGGCACCCGTCCCGTTCATCAGCGGGCCTACATTGCCTCTGGTGTTAGTTTTATCTGCCGTGTATTTGAAAAAGCTCTTTCTGCTGCCCTTGACCCCTCTCGCCAGCTTTAATTCCAAGGAGGCCTTAGTCACCCTAGCTGCCTTCCTACGTCCTCTAGCAGCAGCCTTATATTCCTCCCAGGTGGACAGACCCTCCTTCCATGACCTGTAAACTCTCCTCTTCCACTTGAGCATACCCAGCAATTCCCTATTTAGCCACGCAGGTCTCCTGGCCCTCTTCCTTGACTTCCTATGTGTCGGGATGCTCTGATCTTGAGCTCAGAAAAAGCAGTCCTTGAACGTCAACCAACTCTCTTGGGCCCCTTTCCCTTCAAGCAGCCTAGCCCATGGGATTTCCCCTAGCAATCGCTTGAAGAGGCCAAAGTTTGCCCTGCTAAAGTCCAGGGTTGCGATTCTACTTGCTATTCTACTAGTCCTACCGCACAAGATCCTGAATTCCACCATCTCGTGGTCGCTGCAACCAAGGCAGCCCTCAACCTTCACTGCTTCGATCAGACCCTCCTTGTTAGTGAGGATGAGATCCAGCAGCGCACCTCTCCTGGCTGGCTCATCCACGATTTGCATGAGGAAGTTATCATCCATACACTGGAGGAACCTCCTGGACTGTGGCTGGGTTCCCGAGCAGTCCTCCCAGCAAACATCAGGGAAGTTAAAACCCCCACAAAGACCACGGCCTGTGACTGTGAGGCCGCTCTCAGCCGCCTGTGACTGTGAGGCCGCTCTCAGCCGCCTGTAGAAGGCCTCGTCAACTTCCTCACCCTGATCCGGTGGCCTGTAACAGACCCCCACAACAGTATTGCCCCTGCCAGCCTGCCCCTTAATTCTCACCCACAGACTCTCAACTCGCTCGTCATCTGTCCCCAGACAGAACTCAACGCATTGTAGCTGCTCTCGCGCATAAAGAGCAACCCCACCACCCCGCCTGGCTGGCCTGTCTTTCCTGAAGAGGACACAGCCCTCCATGACTATATTCCAGTCATGTGAGCTGTCCCACCACGTCTCTGTAGTTGCCACCAGGTCATAATCTCCTGACTTAACACAGGTTTCTAGCTCCTCCTGCTTATTTCCCATGCTGCGCGCATTGGCGTACAGACATTTCAGGGAGCGAGCTGAGCACACCGATTTCACCCTAGGATTATAGGAGGCCTCCCAGTCTTCATCAATTCCGGAGCACTGTCCCACTGAGGCAAGCCCAGCTACAACCCCATCCCCCTTCGAATCTAGTTTAAAGCTCTCCAAATGAGCCCTGATAATTCGTGCGCCAGCATCCTTTTGCCTCTGTGCGATAAACCTTTCCCACGTGCCATTGTCCAGACTGGTGCCCTATAAAACCAGCCGTTATCGAAGAATCCAAAGCCCTGCCTGCAGCACCAGCCTCGAAGCCAATCGTTTATGGACTGAATTTTCCCATTCAGTCCCACATCATCAATGGAAGATGGAAGGAGTGAGGAGAAGATCACTTGAGCCCCAGAGTCTTTCACCACCCGCCCCAAGATCTCTCTTTAATGACTGAAAATGAATCTCTCATATCTTTGACAAGAGCAAGGCTTGTCAAGTTCTGCCTCCAGCTTGCCCACCCTCATTCTCCGAGTGCCTCACCGCAGGAGGGAGGTGTCGCTTCTCTGGCATGGTCGGGCCTGGAGGTTTCCGCGGGAAAAGATGTTCTTGAGGATTCTTTCTGTCAGTACTTGTCTGATGGGTGATTCTGCTTCCAAGATGTTTTGGAGCCCTCTCCTTCCTCGGCTTGTGTGGAAGCTTGCGTCTGTCTGTGCCGCTTTTTCCTGCTTGTGCAGCTCTTTGCTCTGGAGCGAGGCGCTCAAAGTGTGTGTGGTGATGCTGTCAGCAGCAGCCTTCCCCCCACTATTGCCACGGCTAAGGGAGAGAGTAAAACCTGTCCTGCTTTTGCCACATAGCCCTGCCCTCCTCGGCAGGACGGCTCGCCTTCCCGGGGCGCTCCGGTTCCATGGGCAGGGGCTGGTGGAAGCAGGGTCGGTCCCGGGACCGTCCCCCGTGCGCTCGAGCTGCGGGACGGGACGGGACGGGACGGGACGGGAGAGGGCCGCGGGCTGTTGCCTGGCAACGGGTGTTTTCGTCAGCGCCGCCCTCTGTGAGGTGGAGAACGGGCTCGGGCAATGGGCATCGAGGAGCGGGCGGTGCTGGTCGGTAAAGAGGCGCGGCAGGGTGGGGGCCAGGGACAGTTGCTGCAGGTAGAGGACAGGGGGGCGCGGGGAGCGGGAGTCAGGGGGGCCGGCGGTAGGGAAGGGGCCGCCACATCCCTGAGGGAGCAGGAGGCAGGCTGCCCGCTGCCCGCTGTCTCTCCTACCGCCAGCAGGTCAGACTCGTGTTGTCGGCCATAGCGGCAGCCATGGCTCTGACCAGCTTGACCCAGCTGCTGGACGCCGCCATCGGGATGCCCGATGTCGAGGCCGTGAATTTCCGAGCGCTGCGCAGCCTGCTGGAGGCCATGCTGGCACACCTGGGCCTGCAGGACCGCTCCACCTGGGCCTCGGCGCAGCCT